>NW_020837945.1:28226605-28466098 GCF_003676395.1 Aethalodelphis obliquidens | reverse complement strand
CACACACACACACACACACACACACACACACACACACACACACACACCCAAGATTTCACACAATGCAATGGAGAAAGAATAGTCTTTTTAATAAGTGTGGCTGGGACACTGGATGTCAACATAGAAGAAAAGGAAATCTGACCATTTCTTTGAACCATACACAAAAATTAACTCAAAATGGATCATAGACCTAAATGTAAGAACTAAACTATAAAACTCTAAGAAGGAAATATAGCAATAAATCTTCACAACATTGGTTAGGCAAAGCCTTCTTAGGCATGACACCAAAAGCACAAGTGACAAAAGGAAAAAGAAGTATATTAGACTTAAATCAAATTAAAATCTTTTGTGCTTCAATGTACACTATCAAGAAAATTCAGGGGCAACCCACAGAATAGGCAAAAGATTTGCAAATCATATATATATCTGATAAGAGACTTCTATCTAGAATATGTAAATAACTTACAACTCAACAATAAAAAGACTAGTACCCATATTTTTTAATGAGCAAAGGATATGAATAGACATTTCTCCAAAGAAGATATACATTAAGGACATGGGAAGATGCTCCATTTCATTAACCATCAGGGAAATGCAAATCAAAACCACAATTCAATACCTCTTCACACTCACTAAGAATAGCTATAATCAAAGAAAACAAAAAACAAAATAGTTAAGAACAAGCATTGACGAGGATACAGAGTAATTGGAACCCTCGGACACTACTGGTGAACACTTTAAATGTTGCAACCACTTTGGAAGAAAGTCTGGCCATTCCTCAAAAGGTCAAACATAGAGTTGCCTGTGATCCAGCAATTCTACTCCTAATTATATACCCTTGAGTATTGAAAATTTCTCCACACAAAAACTTGTACATTAATGTTTACACCAGTGCCCTTCATAATATCAAGAAAAGGGAAAAAACCCAAATATCTATCAATTAATGAATGCATAAACAAAATGTGGTATAGCCTTATAATGAAATACTACTCAGGAATAAAAAGGGAATGAACTGCTGATACATGTTACAACATGAATGAACTTGAAAAGATTATGCTGAGTAACAAAAGACCACATGCCGTATGTTTCCATTTATATGAAATATCCATAATATGCAAACTTATAGAGTACAGTAGTGATTACCTAGGGCTGGGGAGGGGTTTGGAAAGAAATGGGGATTAACTGCTAATAGGATTTCTCTTTGGAGTGATAAAAGTGTTCTAAAATTGATTGTGATGATGTTTGCATAACTCTGTGGATACAGTAAAAACCACTGAATTTTACACTTTAAATGTGTAAGCTGTATGGTATGTGAATTATATCTAAATAAAGTTGTTATGTATTTTTTAAAAAACAAAATAAACAATAAAAAACCTTTCTAGCTTCTCCTTTTGAAAAAAAAAAAAGAACTTTGACCTGTATCAATATATAAAGTCTGTAAATGTTTTAAAATATGCTACAATTCAAAATTATTTTTGCTCAATAATATATACATATACACATATATATGTGTGTATGTGTATATATATCCAGAAAATTACATGTTGGATATTAACTTTGGCTGCTTTATAATTCTTAAATGACACAGTACAGTAAGGATGAAGGATAGTTTTGTCAGGACGGCCCAAGTGTCAGTAATTTACTGTACACACCGTACTAAGAGACAGAGAGAGAGAGAGAGAGAGAGAGAGAGAGAGAGACACTCTGTGTGTGTGTGTGTGTGTGTGTGTGTGTGTGTGTGGTCTTCCATCAATGCCAATATAGAATTCCAGAGGTGACCTACGAAAAGAATTCTGGATAAAAAGCATATACCACTCATGTCCCAGAAAGGCTTATACCAGATACAAAGCTCAATAATTTACAGTAGTAACTACTCCTACAAAGCTAAATGATTTATCCTGTTAGGTAGTTCAGTGTATTATATTTCCTAAAAGCCACATATCGAAGAAATCTAATTCCAATTTCCATCAGCTAGTAACTGCTTTTGGTTGCTAGTAACAGAAATAAGAACTAAAATTGACCTAACCAGTGTAGAAGTTGATTTTTCTCCAATGTAAAAAAAGGTCACAAATGCATTTTGGGATCTGTTTTGATGATACCATCATTATTAGAATGATTGCACCCAGATTGCTTCTATTCTCTCATTGTTAGCTCTTAGCTTTCATCCTAAAGTTTGCCTCATGATGTTAGTTGCCTACTGGAGTTCCAGTCATCAAATCTGCATTCCAGGCAGGAAGAATGTCGGTGGCCTACCACCTTTTAAAGGAGTTTTCCTGAAAGGAGCATCCAACAACTCCTGCTGACATCTAATTGGATGTAACCAGAGGGAGTGTGAGGTATATAGTATTTTAGCTAAAAATAATACTCAAATAAAATCAGGATTTGGTTTCTAAGGAAGAAGATGAGACTAGATATTGAGTGCGTATATTAGTTGTCTCATGCTAAATAACAAATCATCACAAAAATTAATAGCTTAAAACAAGAAACACTATAATCTCAAAAGTTTCTGGTAGGTAAAGAATTCAGAAAGAGCCTAGCTGGATTGTTTTGACACAAGGTCTCTCCCGTGGTTGCAGTCAGGATATTGGCAGAGTCTGCAGTCATCTGAAGGCTCGCCTGGAGGTGGAGGACCCAATTTCAAGAAGACTCCCTCACAAGGCTGTTGGCAGGAGACTTCAGGTCCTCACACGGCTATTGGCTGGAGGCCTCAGGTCCTTGCCACACAAACCTCTCCACAAGCAGCTTGAGTATCCTGATGATATGGCTGCTACCTACCCCCAGAGCGAGCTATCCAGGAGAAAGCAATGATGAGGTCACAGTGTCCTTTATGACCTGGTTTCCTAATTGACACAAGATACTTTCACTTTTTTCTATTAATTAGAAGTGAGTCACTAAGTTAATTCCACCTGTAAGGGGAAAGTCATCTTAAAGGGAAACATATCAAATGATTTGTTGATGTAGTTTAGAACCTCCAGGTTAGGCTATTAACCATTTTCTGGCATGGTCTGCCTCTTTGGTTTTCCAACCCAACATGCACACCTTTGTTTTCAAAAATAGATAGTCTCACTGCCTCTCCAATGGATCAAGACCTAAGTCTCTTTCTGTTACTGTTGTTTCGGTAACTGATATGCAGCCCTCTCTAAGAGGGCCAGATGGGGCTCTTGTAGGCTGGTAACCAATTAACTAAGGCACGTTTTCAGCTACCAGCACACATAAGATTTCAGTGATGGAGAAGAAATGGATCGTTGCAATAAGCCTGTCCATTTGGTGACATTAGTTACCATTCCATTATAATTATCAAAACCTACTGAGCAGGAATAACAAGGACCCTCTGCCTCAGCATTTCAGGAAGTTCCTTTGTTGGCCAAACTGGAAACTCCTGGTTCTTTCTCTTGAATGTTCTCCTTCATACCTTGTCCTCTATTGCTCCTGGATCTGCCCCTGGGAGGTTCATCCTTGTCAATTTTCCTCAACAAATATATCCGAGGTGGGCACGATGAGAAGGATGCCCTTTTTGGAGACTTCATGAAATTTGAAATATTGGGGCACAGGAATTGTTTTAAAGTTTTAACAATCACAGACTGCTGCAGACCAAGTCTGGGGTTTCTTTGGGAAGATAATTCTTTCAAACACTTAGCAGACTTGATTTGTTTCAATTCTATTCCATGTACAAATTACCATAGCCAAAAGACTTGTCCAGACATGGTTTTGAACCTGCAAATTCTCATCTTTTATTTACTGGGCTCTGTTCTCTGCCCATCCCCCTGGCCCTTAAATTAATGGTGGTTACCTTGAGAGCATCTGAAATAATAGGCTTAGATGGGGAAGCAATACAGTTCATCATCTCTTGCCAGCAATATCACTTCTGCTTTATGACAAACTAAGAGCCTTACCTCCTGCTAAGACTGTAGTTTCAGGGCTACAGCTTAAAACTTCTTCAAGTTCAGATACAAAAGCAGATGAGTTGTTCAACATTGCAAGTTCTAAATCACTGGACTCTCCATCAGTGTAGTTAGTGGGCATGGGCAGAGAATGCCTCTCTTAGCAAATCTTTGCTTCTTTCCACCTCTACTGAGTTCATCTAGTTCTTAAGATTTTGCTAAAGATAAATGAACCACCACCTACCAATACTATGAATTTGTTCTACTATTTCCCTGAACATTATAGCCTCAGTCAGCAAACATCCTGCTTTTTAAGGTAAGCAAGTGACAGATCAACCAAATATTTGGCCACCACATTAAAATTAGACCCTCACCACATACTCCCAACTGCTTCTACTAAATCAGTATTACTTGTACTTTTCAGCATCTCATTTCTGGTACCAATTACTACATAGGTCATGGTCCCTGGTTTCAGGAAACAATTAAATTTTGCCAGGTTAAGCAAAAAAAGGTTTATTATAATGTAATAGATAATTTACAACATCTTTTCTGGGCCCCAGGAACCAGGTTTAGAGGATACATAGGAGAAATGTCCAGCTGTACAATGGGATGGCCAAATGGAAACTCCACTCATCATCTGTCACTTAACACTAATGAAGATACAGACTAAATCCTAGATCCTCCATCATAGTTCTGTAGAAGAACAAAACTCCTCAACCCCCTTACTTGCCAGAACAGCCCCATAGATTCTGTCTCATGATGTTCATATCTACCTTTCTTGTCTTATACAGGTGCATCTGGTTGGTGGAAACCAAGTCATGTGAAACTCTGACTTCACCTGAGTCTGAGAAATGTCTATAACATTCACCTTTCTGGTCTCTAGTAACCAGAAAGTCATGCTAGAAAGAGAGAGAGTGGTGTTTAGTGTGTTATTCTGCAGTATTTACTAGAGGTGGAAGGATTATTTCTGAGTTTTAATTATAGTTTAATTAATAAACAAATTTGAGGAAAATCGTAACAGCATATATAATAAAATTAATAAACAGCATGAATTAAGTTGACCCAGTATGCTTCCCATTTGCTCCAAGGTTCTTTTCTTGTTTTGTTGTTGTATGTTGGCCTACCTTTCTATTTTAAAGCCAGTAATAACATTTCAAAAATGTTTGATATATATGCCCTTATACAGATGAATCAGTAACTGCTCAGTTCCACTCCCACCCTCTTTCATTCTAATCATGTGGATTTCTTGGTTCCAAGTGGGGCACTAGCAAAGCTTATATGAATGCCTGAGGAACAGGACTGTTTGGTTGTAAGAAAAAAAGTTATCTGGAGCTGAAAGTGGGTCAAAATCAAGACAGAATGTGAAGTTAAGTATCCAGCACAGTGCAAGACCCAAAGTTTCTGAAGCACATGAAGTATCTTAGGTTGTAACATGAACAATAATTCATCCAAGGATCATTATATTTGGGTAAATTTTGCCTTAATCATATTTCATAGTATTCTAGCTCTTGGAAAGTTGGTCAACCACATTAGCCAGTATACAATATCATGATCATGTTGGGATACAGAAAATGTGCTTACTCTTGGAAAAAGTGTTTTTGGTTTTAAGGAAGAAAAGCCTATTCAATTAACTTGAGAAAAAAGGAAATTCTAAGGGATAACATATATGGAATCCAAGAAAATGTTGTCCCACTAGTTCTCAGGAGACCATTGCCCTTGATCCTGGTGCTCCACCAAAAATGTGCCTTCGTTATCCGCTTGTTCAGACTGTCTATTGGTTCAGTTCTCCAAAGAGAAAGGTTGATTACCTATAGACCAGCCAGTGGACCACTCCTTTCATGGACAAGTCTATCAGCCCTGGTCTATCAGCCCGAGCCAATGAATGGAGGTGAGGGAAAGTTCACTTAGTACAAAGGATTGCCTTTCCCAAGACTGTGAATAGGGCTGATAAAACTAGAAGGGTAAGATGGGGTGTAGTAGATCAATAAACTAATGTTTCTAGTAAGGTCATTATCTTTTACACTGTGAAAATTGACTCCTAATATTGTAACAGCATGTTAATCTTATTTGCAAACTGCTTACAAATTAATGTGTGTGATTCTTACATACAAAATATAGTAAACATATTCATACTTTCACCAATAATTTACTGATTGCCTACTAGGTACCCTGTGTTACACTATATCAAGTTCTCTTGATACCAAATGAACAAACCAGGGTTACTAGTTTTGTGACATCCATAGAAGGAGACAGCTAATATTTAGTTTGATACATTCTTTAATAAAGATATGGTTAAGATACATGTTATGGAGGAAGGAGGTGTTGGTTCATATGTTGGGTGTTCAAGGAAAGGCTTCTTCCTTTGAGAAGTCACTATTGAACTCGATCGTGAGTGATGAATTTACCAGCATACTTTTTCTTCTCCTATATGGTCATCCCTGATTCGCTTTGATAAAGCTGCTTTACTCTAACGTCTTGTCATCAAGTCATTTTTTACAGATGTTATTACCCTTCCAGGAAGCTTCACTGATTGTCAATGTGTCAGTATTTAGGGCTAGAATGGTACTTGATCAATTAGAAGCAGATTCAGATTCCTCCCATGGGGTAAAATTTATGTTTCTAATGCCAGACGGCTTTCATGCACCTCAGAACTTTTCAGGTCTCTTTGTAGTAGTAGTTGTTGTTGTTTCCATGATCTCTTCCTTGGTATCAAGGCCAGCCTTAAACAAAGCTGTAACATGTGTCAACCTTACCTTTGTTACCAATAAACGCCCTTTTTCTAACTCATTTTAGTACAACTTCATAGTTACATTGTATATTTATGTACCAACTTTCCTTCTCACACACCATCAACTGTAGTATGTACTACTAAGAAAGAAGACTGCAATCAGATAATGACATAACGCTTTCTTATAACATGGAATTTTAATCTTATATTTTTTTGGAAGAACCGTTTTAAACTTGTTTATACATAGATTTAAAAAATCTTTTTATCACTCTTATGTATAGATAAAAGTGAAATATAAGTAAAATACATTCTTTAAGATATTCCTAAATTGTTTTCACATTGAATCTGTCTCCAAAGAATCACTTTTTGACTCAGTCATCGATGTCTATGTGTTGTATTTTTAAAATGCAGTTTAGTCGTTTTTGTCATCAGGAAGCCTTGGAGATGCAGCATTTCTTAAAACAGTGCTCCACTACTATCTCTGATTTTTTTTTCCAAATTGCTGACCTCCATTGGGCATGTTTTGATGTAGATACACCGGCAAATGACACCCACAGACAGTGACTGTGAGATACATCCCAATGTCAGAGATGTTAAAACATCAAATGATGACTCAATGGTATGTGGCATAGAATCAAAGATAGATGATGTTACTTGATAACTTCCAAAGTGTTATTGATTACATCTGTCTCTTGAAGATCATCATAATTATGTAAGTTAAATCAGGTAGGCATTACTTCACATTTTACAAGTGAAGTACTGGATGTCCCTCAAATTTAAATAACTTGCCCCAATGACAGAAGACTAATAAGGAGTAGAGTTGCTAATATGTTCGGTAGAACTGAGACATTTTATTCATACACCAAGTCTCTTTTCACCACTTCATGCTACTTATCATCATGCTTCTTGGATATTCATAGACCTACTCCCTGATTCTCAACCTGCTACCTGTCACTTATCTTTAACCATCAAAAATTTAATCCAATGGTTTACAAACTATGCTCTAGAAAAATACTGATGTATCAAGACTTTCTGCTTTTCAAAATCAAATAAAGATCATCTTTTCCGAACTTGCATGGGAAAAAATCAGCTGTCAGATCATTCTCTAAATAAAATTTTTCTGATTTTTTTTTTTTGTTAAACCTAGTTTCTGCTACCAGTTAACCATACTCGAATCTTGTTTCATAGGGTATTGAATTTGCACAAAACATATAGCCATTTTTAGTTTACTGTAGCAACATTTCAGGTTGTTACGAAAAAAGCTTTGCCACGATGTTTCATTTCTTGAACAAATATGAAAACCTTTGATTTCATTCATTCTCCTAGAAGCCTGCTCTCTTCCAGAGACATAGATATACCAATGGCTCAGATACACTAATCCCTGTTAATAAGTTGGCTGGTTATTATGTTGAATTCCTTAGAGGAGCTTTTAGAAAATTCACAAGGAATGAATTGAAGAGTGGGAATTTGAGACACTTCATAGGCCAATGAAGGTTTTTTGGTTCTTTTTTGTTTTTTTGGGTTTTTTTGCTAGTTCAGGCGTTTTCAGATTTCTTCAGTTACATGATGTGAACAAGACATTCTAATTTTTAGGATAGACTTACCTGTGATCAACACTTTTCTTCCAGCCCCTTTGGAGGAGAGTAGCTCAATCCTGCATCAAAGAACCAAATTTACAGGTTCTTTCTGCCCAGGAAAAAGCTGATGCACTTAATTAATCTTTCCAGGAAGCCAGGCTGACTCTCACTACTTCAACGCATTGGATGTTTAAAGCATGTAGAATTTAATCCTGTTTGAATGATGTGTGAAAGAGAATTGACATAAAATAGCGAGAAATCTCTGAAGTGAACCGAGCTACATAATTTGGGCAGGTGCATTCTTAATATCACTTTTAAAGGAACTTGAAATATATTCGATGGTGGAAGAAATTTTAGTATAGGTTTGAAAACTATCAAACAGCATCTGTTGCCTTCTCCATTTTGATTAAAACATGCTCGCAGGGAAAATAGTGGTTTGTCTGTTAAGTCAAACAGTAATGAAACATTTGCTACAATAATCTTTTTAATTTGGACGACATTTGGCAATAAAGTGCACTCATTGGATCATTAGCCTGTATTTTGATCCTTCAGAGTTAACTGAGCCCAGCTAAGTCTAATATGGTACTGGACTCTTTGTTAAAACCTAGGCATATGCATTTCTCATGCTCTATTGTGTTCTACTCTGGTAAAGAGAGATAAGAAATGTTATTGTGATGGCATTAAAGGTTTCTCATGGACATATCTGAACACCATGAGCCTGAACTGTCTCATTTAGTCATGTCCTGTTTCCACATATCATATGGATCAAAGGCACCATGATTATAAAGCTCAGGTGAGTAATGAGGATTATAGGTATTAATCAAGTCATCACAAAGAGAGTTGGTAATTAATATTCAAACACAGTGTATATGCTTTTTGAACTAGCCTATGGTAGTGAAAATGAAAACACGAAACTTCTTGCATGTGAAACAAAATAAATCCAGTAACAAATACCAGTAGAAATAATCCATATTATCACTGTATACAATTATTTTATAGAAATTAGACTAATTGTTTAGAATTCGCATTAGCTCTTATTTCTAAATCATTGTTTTAAATGTAATGTGTGTGTGTTTGTCTATTCATATTCACACACATCATCCCCCAATACACACACACACAAAAACATATTATGATGGATTTTGTGTTAACATCTACCACTTGCAGTAAATTAGGCACGTAACAAAAACAAAACAAAAAGCTATCCTTTCAGCTTCTTCTAGCCCCCTGCAAAACCAGAAGAGTCATTCACACAGGTATACTTGAAAGAACTGACCTGTCTATGCCCTTCCAGAAGATATAAGTGGCTGGATCATCGTGTTGAAAGTCGTCATTGGTTTTGGGGTTTTGTACTATTAAAAGAACAGCGAAGTGATGACCTTTTTAGTGGCTTATGCAATTACCGTAGGCTGAGATGGTCTTTCTTTTATATTTTCTATCAAAAGACAGAGTCAGCTCAAATACCACACTATACGTAAAATTTTTCCATCTCTATAAGGTACTTCTTATACTTCTTTGTTAGTACTTACTTCATCCAGGCTTGGATATGGTCGAATTTCCAAATGCCCCATACCCTGTTAGACTGTGAGCTCCTGGAGCTCAGGGAGGAGCTGTGAGCAGATCTGGGAGCAGCTAGAAACAATGTCAGTGGGGACAGCATTGGAGTTGGTGTAATGGAGATGACATGACACATGGCAGGGGTGACAGGAGCCGAGACAGAGGAAACGTTGCCAGCAGCCGTGACAGTGGTCAGTGGTGAGGAAGCAGAGAAGATGTAATAGAAGTGGAACCAGAGGAGAGGTCAGTGAGATTGGCCTCAGCTATGTCCATCAGGAACACACTCAGATGCTGGAATATTATTTCCATGCCTCTTCCCACATCATGGCTCTTCCCACCTAGAATTACATTTTTGATAACAGCGTGTGATTGCATATTTTCAGAACACATTCTTTTATGTTGTAGAGGTGTTACTAAACTTCATCACTTAACATTGTTTCTCTGGATGAACGCTTTATCATCTCTAACTGGATGCCAGAAACATAGCTTCCCAAGGATCTTCTAGGCAGAGGGTCAGCGAATGGAGCAGATTGGTGTCAGACAATTAACTTGTCAGAGATGATCCTATACACCAGTTAGTTGTTAAGAATCTATTTCTTCTTGGCCAAGTATTCCCAGGGATTAGCACAGTGCCTGACACATATTTAGACCTTGATAAATATTTGTTAAATGAGTGACTAATAATAAATCTGGGGTTTATGGGTGTCAGACATGGTGCAAAATACTCCACAAATATTGTGTCCTTTATAGTAGATCCTATTATTTCTATTTTATAGATGAGTAAACTGAAACTTGAGAGATTAAATAACTTGTTCAAAGTTACACAGCTAGTAAGTGGTGAAATTGGGATTTGAACCAAAGAAACCTATACCCAATATAACACACTACTTCCCTATGCCTAGAGCATGTGCAAATGAATCATTGAATGTTCCACATAAGAGACCATCGTTATTCTCTAGGTTAATGGTGCTCCAAGAGTACAAAATTGCTTAATGCAAGTGCAAAGGCTCAGGGCACTGCCCATCCTTATAAAAAGTTTGCTTATGAAACCACAACTAATTTTTGCTTATTTTTTACATGAAATTAGATGGAATGCTCTATCAAAATTTTCCAACTTTATTTTTAAACTTAACACATCTACATGATAAAAAGAAACTTAAGACGACAACTACTTCAGCAAAGAATTGATAAGCGAAAGACCAGATGCTACATATTTTTCAACTGCAAAAATATCACGGGAAGCCAGCTGTATCTTCTGAAATTTCATGATGTCATCATATGGCTTCGGGATCTATTTAGGTGGTTCATAATCTTATTAGCTTATCTCTGTTTCCAGTCATGATCTAGGCTTTAATTGCATAGGTTTGTTTATAACATTGTTAGAATTAGAGTTCTGGTCTCATATTTCATGCAAGAAGCATCTGCCAGGATGGTGCACAAAAATTGCCACCCTGCATAGTACCTAGTGACCCACTGCAAACTGATGTCACTGTCCCATTTTTCTGAAGTGGTCTTTGCTTCCTGGCATCGAGCTATCACACAAGTGACTCAGAGTTTTGACCTTGTTCAACTTTACCAGAAGTCCAAGTCTAGGATGATGATTTCAAAGTGTGATGGAAGAAAAGTGTTTCAGTTCAGCAACTTTCAATGTCACAGTGAAATTTACCATGTTTTCCAGGCATCAGTTACACTGCCAGATTCAGGGAGATTTCAATTATATTAGGGATGGAAATAACTTTGCATTTACCACACTTCTACTCTAAATTTCACTATCCCATCTTCCCATCCCCCCAACTTTATTCACTTTTTTATTCAGTCTCAAAACCACATTTTTTCACAGGTCAATATTTTTCTATTAAAAAATTTTAGGTAAGCCAGTGCCAGATATTTCCTGAGATTCCACACTGGGGTGGAATTTTCAAAATTTTTGAATGTAGAAATACTAGCATTTATTATCACACATTAGAAGAGTCTGCTCCTCATGGACCCACCAGAGCTGGGTTGTCTTCCTAGGGAAGGTATGGGCAAGTTAGCTCTATAAGACATGATCCCTACCTGTACATACTGGTTAGTCAAACAATAATGAGACCATCTTTCTCTCCCTCAGTAAATTATATGAGTAAAACATATTATTTAGGACTCTTTTCTGTACAATGAAAACTCAATTCAAAACTTCTGTAAAGGAGAAGGAACTCGAATTGATTAGCTCATGTAACTGAAAAGTCCAGGAGTAGGAATGGGTTCAGGTGGGGTTGGTTTATGCAAGACCCAATGCCCTGTGGGTCTTGATCTCTCTCAGTCCTCTTGGCAGGATGCAACCATCCACCCCCAGTGTGTCTGCTTCATTCTCATCTTCATTCACAGACATAAGGTGGTGAAAATATCTCTTGACTTTCAATTCCCCAAATTCCTAGTCCAGTAGAAAAGGACAAATACAATTCCTCAAAAGAACAATATAAATTGTTTCAAATCAGTGTTTCTGGCTTTGATTGACCCGACCTGGGCCATGGGATCACTGGGAACAAATTACTGCTGCCAGGAAAATGTGATGCTTTGATTGGCCAGTCCTGGATCACTTGCCACATCTGGAGCCGAGGTAGCATTTTCCCCTCAGGGACCTTAATAACTGAGACTGGAGAGGAACAGAGCCCCAAAAAGATAAACTGAAAACAGTTATCAAAATAGGATGAACGGATATTGGGCACCTACTAAACCATATGTGTCCACTATGGTACCATTGCAGTTATCCATTCTACTTCTTCCTATCTTTGCATATTTTTCATTTCTCTTTCTTCTCCCAGTTCTTTAAGCAAGCATATTAAACAGTCGGTCTCTGGTTTTGGGGGAATTGTTTGCTTCTGAGCAATCATCTTACATCTGGGCTTTCTGTATTCATTCTTTTTTTTTTTTTTTTTTGCTGTACACGGGCCTCTCACTGTTGTGGCCTCTCCTGTTGCGGAGCACAGGCTCCGGACGCGCAGGCTCAGCGGCCATGGCTCATGGACCCAGCCGCTCCGCGGCATGTGGGATCTTCCCGGACCGGGGCACGAACCCGTGTCCCCTGCATCGGCAGGTGGACTCTCAACCACTGCGCCACCAGGGAAGCCCTGTATTCATTCTTGAGTCATGCACACACCACTTGACTTTGTTTTATGTATTATTACTTTTTGTTGTTGTTGTTTTCTTCGGTTTCTGTTCTGAAACATCGCATGTCAATACCTGCTACCGTATTTGTTTCTTCACTTTTTATTCCTCAGATTTGGGGATAAACGTTGGAATGTTGAATGAGTGGCCAGTAAGCATCCAAGTGGTCTTTTATGCAGATAATATTTTTTTGGTAGCAAAAGAAAAAGAACAGTGCTTTGTCATAATTAGAGTTCATAAATGTGAAAGAATTAAAAGTAAAAAGAAAAAATAAATTGAAATGGTTGAAATATCTCATTTTAATCATTAAACTCAACCTTTTCCTCCTAAAACCTTTCATATGTACAACTAACAATAACAAATAAATTCATTGGAATTTTGCCTCCCCTTTATGACTATGCCCACTGGAGCTGTTAATGAGCAGGAAAATGATTAAGAGGCAGGTGGCAGAGGAGCTAAGGACGTGAATCAAATAGCACAGGCTCAACAGTGAGTGCTAAATAGTTGATACCTGGGTAGAGACAATACACAAACAGAGGACACGGATATACAGAGCAGAATACTATTGTTACTAATGGTCTCAGGGTACCAGCTACCAGACAGCAAGAATGGCTTTTTATATTCAGTTCTTACAATGATACAATACGTGTTTTTGAGCCAGCAGATTCTAAAATGAATTCTCCTGGAGGCCCTTGTATATATCTTTTTCATTCAGTGAAATAGCCATGAGATAACGGTAGAATGGGTACTAAAGTGTGTCACACCTTTACTTCAACAAAACCATCATATGTTCCTATTGACTTATTAGTAGGCTGCAATGTTTAAAGCTGATAATATCTGTGTAAGGAACTAAATTCAAAAGATAGACAAAGTATACAGGAAAAGTAAGTTTCTCTCCATCCCTCAGCTCTCCAGTTCCTCTCCAGTAAAACCCACTATTACCAGTTTCTTCTGTATTCTACTACAGACAATTTAAGCATCTGCAAACACAGGTACCACTACAAACATAAATGTATTATTATACATGCATTTATAAACACATTATTATGCACCTTACCTTTTCACTTATTAATATATGTTAAAATTTTCGAATGGTTCAATTACTTACAAAGATGTTGAAGATCAAGTTTCTAATATGAATTCTACTATTTAGAAAAATAGTATTATACCTGCCATGATAGTAGGCATGAAATAACTAGAGCAAAATACCTTGACCAATAAACGTATGGAAAGAAATGCAAAATAAGAATCAAATGGGAAAATTCTTTTTCCTATTAAATAAGCAAATAACAACCATAAAATAGTAATAATAAAGCCTATAATGGCTACAGTCAATTGCTGAAGCCAGGAACCTGGGAATACTTTCTGATTTCTTTCTCTACTTCAACCACATTTAATCTTTCACTAAGGCCTGCCTTATCCTCTAAGGTAAATATATTAAACCTCTTCAGAGGATATAGCCAAGTTGTAAACAGATTCCTGACCCATAGAAACCATAAGATAATAAATATTTGTTGTTTTAAACCACTATGGATTGGGGGTAATTTGTTACACATAGATATATAACCATATACATCTAATAGCATCTTGTTTTTATAGTCATGGTACTTTTTAAACTTTGTAATTGATTATTGTGATATTTATTTAATGTTTATTCTCCCCCTTTTAAATGGCATAACCAGAAGAACAAGGTCCTTGTTTGTTTGTTCCCCAAAGTATCTGTAGCATTTATCACAATTTATGAAATTTATTTGTTGAATAAAAGAATGAATAAATGCACTGATATTCCACCATGTGGTTGATGGGAGAGCATAAACTGGTATATGCTTGTCTTCTGTAGGAAAGTTTACCACTTTATATCAAAGGTCTTAACTATGAAAACTCTTTGACCCTGTGTTCTAATGTTAGGAATTTATCCTGGAATATAAATGTTTCTAATAGAAACTTGTGTAAATAACACTAATAGCAAATAGTGTTTCTAATAGCAAAATAGTGTAAATAGTAAAATAGTGTTTCTAATAGCAAAATAGTGTAAACAACTTGTGTCTAACAATAGAGGATTAAATTATGACACATCCTCTATATCCATTAAAAATCACATGTAGAAAAATATTTTTCAACATGGAGCATATTCACTATATGTTACAAAGCGATGTAAACAAGTTACAAATCAGATATATAACAATAGCTCATGTTTACTGAGTGTTTAGAGTGTGCCAGTCACTGTGATACACACCTTTCATGTATGATCTCATATGGGCATATATATATGTAGAATTAGTATGTGTGTGTATGTGTGTGTGTAATAGACCTGGAAAACATCTGGAAGGGTATACCACTAAAATGCTTACAGTGATTATCTCTGAAAGAAAAGGTGGGATCCTTACTTTTGCTTTTTGTTTCTTTTCTTCATTTCTCTATAATGAGAAGGAAGTTAAGGCCAAAAACGCCAAAGCAACAATTGCCAAGTGATAAGGGTCACAGATACCAAAGCTAGAAAATGGAGCCAGATAGACAAAGAGCGGAGCAATAGATCAGGGTTTAGGCTGGGATCCAGGACATGCCTAAAATAAGGAGCAATTGTTAATAGCACTGCTGGGATATGCTGCCACTTTCCTAGGATAATAAGGATCTTGTAAAGTTTGGGAAAGACCTTGGGTAGTACCTTGGTTAGGCTCTGACACGATCAAGCATCTGTGTTCTGTCCAGACTGAACCGTCTTGGTCCGTTGCAGTTTGGTCTGGATGGGCAGAAAGTTCCCAGGTCAGAGGGGTTTTCAGTGAGGAGTCTGTTCTACTAATTCTGCTGGATTGTGTGACCTGGTATCTGCTTGGTGCCAACTGCGCAAGACATTTAGACATTGTTCAGGTTGAAGCATTTAAAAACATAGCCCATGTCACCTATCTACTCTGGTTGCCTTGGCTTTTCCAGGCTGCCATGTTTAGATGCCTTGTCATCACTGGCCTGGAGAACTGCCTCAAATTTGGCATCCATTGGCAGAATTTTCTGTCCCATATGCAGTGTTGATTTCAGGCAGGACCAGGTTTCTAGAGATGTGGGCATTGAGATTTCACTTGCCAGGATACTCTTGTAGCATTAGCTGCACTGATGGTGGAAGGTTAGGTGGTGTTAGGATAAGGGTCAGAGCTTTCAACTGTTGGAATGCTGAAGGCTCAGCCATGGGCCAGATCCCCCACTTCAGCTCCTGAGGAGGTCTTTAGTTGGATGTTCAGAGTGAAAACGTGGGGCATGCACCACTGTTTATGTCTGGAAAAATCACAGGAACTAGTGGACATTCTCGATTGTCCTTTCCTTCCATGATTAGTGATATTTGTGTTGTTCTAAGAATTCTACTTCCAAACTTCTCAGTATGCTACCGGTATTAGTGCAGACATGGTATTGTTCACATTACGTTTAGAACATTCTTAATCAGGAGCTGGTGGGAAGGATCTCAATGATATATATCAAGATGTCAACACTTATAATTTGGTTTGGCCCAGAATCCATAGAATCAACTGTTGGTACACTTAGTGGGAATCACAGTGCCTTCAAAAGTTTAGAAAACTCTCTTCCATTTGCCATCCTCCCACGTCAAGGATTCAGCTTGCAGACTTTGGAGTTAGATGATGTCAGATGACCAAACTCCATAGCGCTGGTTTAAGTATAGGTAAGGATCCCAAAATGAAGTCTCATTAAGGCTACGGCAGATGTTGGTGTATGAGTGGAAACCCCAGACTTCTTTTCCAAAGGGGGTGCCATGGGGTTTAATGAGCCTTAAATACATGTCTCTATCTACGTGACTTTGAATATATACCAAGTGAAGATACTTGCTGAGCAGAAATTTGCATGATGGGCAGAAGCAGCTGCACAGAATAGTCTCCCATGGCTAGTTTGTGCTACCAGATTTCCCAACTTGGAGTCCCCATGGCACTGCCTAGTCACGTGGGAATAGATATGTTTTAGGGATCGCTGGTCCACTGGATCAGTGTGTAGAAAAAGCAGCTTTTTGATGTCTCTGAGTCTATCAAGGATCAGAATTGCATGTGTCTCCCTTCTAGCTTTAATTCCAAGAGTTACAGAACATTTGCCTCCCGTCTTTATGTATGGTGTGATGAGGGTATGAAACAAGACCTGGCCTGCTTCCATCTTCAGTGGGTTGGGTGACACTGGGATTGGGCACCTGCACACAAATTTGCCCATTATCACAGTTTTACCCCTTCCTGCCTAGGCAGTGAGTGCAGCCTACAGGCACTCTTTAACTTTTAAGTTCTGTCCTCTAGTGCCACAGTCCCTAAAGACCAGGCATGAAGATTGGCTCCAACTTCAAGTAGTTTGCTTGCAAAATGGAAGGAGAGGGAAAGGGTAGGTCAGCAAGGTTCCCTGGGTCTTGAAGAGACTGGGTGCTGATGCTCTTACAGGACTGGCAGAGATATTTAACCAAATTGTCCATTTAAGGATTTTTTATATCAACAAAGGGGTTGCTTGTTAAGCCATTCAGTAAGAATGGCTTGTTAAGCTTGTTAAGATTTGTTAAGTCTTTCAACCCATTCAGGAGAAAATATCATTCATTTAGTCCATACGTGCCATTTACACTGGTCAACAGATGTTCTGGATTATTTATTTTAATATGCGCACAAACGGGAAGCAAAGAACAATATATAAAAGCAAATCTTTTTTTAGTAAATGTACTTTTTTTCGTAAACACAATTGGTAGCTAGAAATTTTATTTGTGAAGCAATTAAAAATTAAATGATTGTTCCATAGTAGATCAGTGTATCAGAATTAGACCTGAAACTAAATCTCCAAATACTTAATACTGAGACTTCTACCTGGCTAGATTATTCACCGCCATATAGCGTACATTTGTTTTATTGATCTAAGTAAGATGAAAAGAGATGAGATTTCCTGGGAAAAGTATGGGCTATTTCTTTAGTATCAATATTTATATTTGACACCTGTCAAGTCAAACCCACACCTGTTTTTAGTCATTCCAAATTACTAAAAACTATTGCTTTATGTTATCATTTTGGAATGCAAAACCATCGATCTTTCTGGAAAAATTACAATAAAGCATGTTTGCTCACCCTTCCTAATGACCCAGCTCTATTCATCTTGGGGGAAAAAAGTTCTCTATAAAAAAGATCTAGGTCATTATCAAGAAAAATGTTTCTTCAAAGCTCTATTGATTGCCAAAAAAACTATTACTGTGAAAAGAGAAATCTTCAACTACTCCTAAAATAATTGACTGGACATGTGTTATGTGTGACCCAATGGCACTAAGAAGAATTTCATTTAATCAACAAAATAGATCTTTCACATAAAAATTGGCCTCCTATAATGACATACAATAATCACCAATTTATAGTGGACTCCATTATTAAAAAAGCCATTCTGAAAGCAATTGGATTTTAAGTGGTCTCTTTTTTTTACATCATCAGATTCACCTGCTGTCCAGACTAAATTGTCTTGGTCAGCTGCAGTATGGGCTGGATGGGCAGAAGGTCCCCAGGTCAGAGGAGCTCTCAGAGAGGCATCTGTTCCACTAAGCCCTGCTGGTTTGTGTGACGTGGCACTGCTTGGTGCCGACTGCCCAGGATTAAGACAGGGTGCAACTTGAACAAAAAGGATGACCGCATGCAACTATTTGGAAGAGATTTTTAAAAAAATAGATTGAGATTTAGGGAACTTTGGCTACAATCCAAGCAGGTCACTTTTTTTTTGCCCTTGTTTTCTTATCTAAAAAAATGAGGAGGGAATTAAATTGGATAATGTCTAACTCCCTTTTCACCCCTAAGATGCTACGATTTTGGTAATGCACGTTAATGCCTGTTAATGTCAGTGGATGACAATGTGTTTATGTGCGTCCATCTGTGGAGACATTTTTATTTTCCACCAAGGTGAGATTCCTTTTTCAGCCTGTTTCATTTTATGAATAACTCTTTCCGCTCAGTCTTAGCTTAGTCTTTCACTTCAAGTTATCAGAAATTGAAATTTTGTGAGCAAAACTTATTTCAACAGCAATAAAAGTAAAGGAATGTAGGACAATCAGTCCTCTCCTGTTCAGGGGACACTCTTTGAGAACATGGCAGTACTGACCCAGCTGAGATTTCTTGTGGTTTGGGAAGAAAGGAAGAAAGGAGGGATGCTATATGCTCTGAAGGGACTGGCAGTCTACAGCCACTCAGAGGTGAAAAAATGAAATTGAAACCACAAAAGCTGGCAGAATGAGTACTTGCCTTTACTAGTGAATTAAGTTCGACCTATCTCTAACTTCACTTCTTTCTTATACACACACACACACACACACACTATATAAAGAAATACTTGCACAACGTTCTAGAAAATTTGGGAAAATTAAAGAAAACCAAAATTAACCATAATCCTATTACTCCAAAACCATAAACATTTTTGTTTGCTTTTTATCCTAGTCTTGTTTCTAAGACAAACACGAACACTCACACATACAAACACAAACAAAATGGGTCCCATCTCTTATCTATCTATCCATCTATGTCTATCTCTTTACAATTGAGGATATGTATGTACATACATATGGATCATACTATATACGCAGCTTATCATTTTTCCTTTCCTATTCCTTTTCAAAAATTTCAACAATGTGTAAAGGGCACGTCCCTGTATTTATCAATATTAAGTGGTCTTCAAAAACATGATTTTATAGCCTCAAAATATTTCATCAAAATATTGACCGTATTTTATTTACATATTTATTTATTATTGAACTTAACATTTTAATTCAGAATTTATTTCATTCTTTAGGACTGCTCCAGATTTGCATTTCTGATAAGTCTGCTGCCCTAACCAGCTACTTCTGTCCTGATCTTCATATTTATTATGTCTATGGCTCTATTGTCTTCACCATAGTCATCTGGTCAGGACCAGAGTCAAGGGGCTTCCTATATCATTTCATTTTGATGACAGTACGTATCAGTAAGAAAACAACTCTTCTAAACAAGTAGTTCCTTTCTCTTTGGTGTTCAACTTACTATCTTCAACTGTCTAAAAGAGAAGAAATCTGATTGATCCAAAAAAGGGAAAAAGAATTAGCAGTTTCCTTTGACTCTTCCCTGGCTTATAGAAGGAACTACACAAATTCAAGACTGTGGTTATCTCTGAGGAGGGAGGGAGGGAGGGAAGGGAATAAATAGAATGAGGGGTGGTATAAAGGGACTTCAATACGTCTGTAACATTCTAGCTCTTGAAAAAAAAACAATACTGGAAGCACATTCAGCAAAATATCACTATCTGTTATATTTGAGTGGTGAGCAGAAGAGTATTTGATATATAAACCTCCGTGCTTTTCTGTATGTTTCAAATGTTCCATAATTTTATTTTATTATTATTTTTTTTTGCGGTACGTGGGCCTCTCACTGCTGTGGCCTCTCCAATCGCGGAGCACAGGCTCCGGACACGCAGGCTCAGCGGCCACGGCTCATGGTCCCAGCTGCTCCGTGGCATGTGGGATCTTCCCGGACCGGGGCATGAACCCGTGTCCCCTGCATCAGCAGGCGAACTCTCAATCACTGCGCCACCAGGGAAGCCCTGCTCCATAATTTTAACACTCCTTAAAAATATTTTGTGAAGTTCTGTTGTAAAATGTCATCCAGGGGAGACGGAAGTGCTTGCTTTGGGATGGGGGTGGGTTGGGAGGTGAGGCCTGAGAAGCCTTGGCTAGTGGATGCTGGGGGAGGTGGGGAAGTCTGACTGATGGTCACAGGAAAGTACCCTTGAAGAGAGGGGGCAACTGCACAGGAGGACTGAGTAGGTGGCTAGCCACCGATGCTGGGAGGGTACTGTTTCAGTGTCTAGCCTCTGGCAGTGCACTACTCCCTTGAAGGAGAACTTCCTGTTGTCTGGTCACACCATATGACAAGTGTTCCTATTCTCAGGACTGGAGAGGACTTATGCTCTGACACTCCACTTGTCACAAGCCAGGTGTGAATCACAGAGACTTTACTTGGTCCTGTATGATTATGCCAGATGGACATCTCCCCAGTGGCCCAGGATGGCCAGAAATAGAAGGGCCTGTCATTGAATGCAAATATGGTTGGAAAGTATATACATCCACCCCATCCCCCAGTTCCCCCCCATTCCTTCCCCAACTCCCTTTGCACCGTAACGTACTATTCTTAAACCTGTTACCACTGAGACACATGTCCTCCAAAGGTAGCAAAGAATCAAATACAAGAGCTATTTGTTGGCAAAAAGAAGTTGTTTATCTTACGCACAGTGTTGGCAATGATAGCGAAACTGGAATTTTTCTCACTCTTAGTGGGATTGCAAATGGGAGCTATTTGCCAATATGTGTCATGAGCCTTAAAAGCACTATACCTTCTGGACTTCCCTGGTGGCGCAGTGGTTAAGAAACCACCTGTCAATGCAGGGGACGTGGGTTTGAGCGCTGGTCCGGGGAAGATCCCACACGCCGCGGAGCAACTAAGCCCATGTGCCACAACTACTGAGCCTGCGAGCCACAACTACTGAGCCTGCGTGCTACAGCTACTGAAGTCCCCACAGCTACTGAAGCCCGCACACCTAGTGCTCTGCAACAAGAGAAGCCACTGCAATGAGAAGCCTGTGCACCACAAGGAAGAGTAACCCCCACTTGCCATAACTAGAGAAAGCCCGTGCACAGCAATGAAGACCCAATGCAGCCAAAAATAACTTAATTAATTAATTAATTTTAAAAAAGGTATTATACTTTCTGACCTAGTGATTCCTCACCCTAAAAAAAAATCAGAAATGTGAACAAGTTGTTTGCAGCAGTGCTATTCATAATACAAACTGTTAGAAACTGCTTAAATGTCTAATAATAGTGAAATGGACAAATTAGTGTCATTAGATTCATACAATGGAACATTCTACAACCATTAAAAATAATAGAATAAAAATCATTCACTAAAAATGATTTAAAATCATAGTAAGGAAGCATATTTGTTTGCAAGAGAAAAATATTCATAATATATTTTGTTCAAGGAAAAGAACAGGATACAATATGGTATATACATATTAGTTCTAATTTTATAAAATATGTATGCATTTTTATATATACAAATGACAGAGGAAATATGTTAAAATGTTATTACCTAATGATTTTAACTCATTCTTCATTCGTCTCTATTTTGCAAATGTCCTACAATAAACACATTTTAATTTCTATAATAAGGAATAAACTTTAGAAAAAAATTTTGGAAACTAAAATCAGAAAGATATTCTGCCTTCTTCAATTCACTTTTATAATAGTCATTTCATGTAGAGAGAGAATTGGTCTAGGAGTCAAAAGACTAGAACTTATCTTTCTTGTAACATTTGCTTCATGTGTCTCTCTGGTCCCCAGATTTGCCACCTGTAAAACTGGGTGATAAAACAAATCTCAGCTAGTGAGTTTGTATGCTGAGTTGATGCTCAGCATTTGAGGCCTCAAAATGTGTCCCCTTTTTTTGTTTTTAGTTTTCTTTCCTTTCGGTCCCTCATAGCAGCCTGTTGGTTCACCCCTCTCCTGTGAACCTCACTAATGCTCCCATCCCCGCAAACCCTCCTCTCATTCCATGTAAAAAGCACTGCCTCCTCTTCCTGTACTTACCCCGTGCACTTACCCCTGCTGTTGTTCCCATCATCCCCTAGACTGTGAGCACCTTGAGGTTAGTTCTAATGTATTCACCTTTATCTCATTAGTGCCCAGCACAAAGCCTGACACATGTCAATAAATATGCGTCTAGTGAATGAATAAAGGAAAATATGTATTGTGAAGCAATCTGCAAACTGCAAAGTGCCCTACTTCATACATGCAAAGGTCTTAACATTAAGTGTCCATTAGCAAAACAATACAATATGTGGGAATTGAATAACAAACTCAAGATTATAATGACCATTTGCATATTTGACCCAATATTCTGGAGGTTTTAAAAAGAATGAGAAATTTTTCTAGCCTAAACCACAAGGAAAAGACAAAAGAAACTTGATATTTTTGAGCTGCAATTAAAAAGAAACCCACTAGGATCCACTAGGAAGAACACATCATGGGAAGCACTTAGAAAAAATGAGCGATATCGATACTTAGTGAGAAAAGCTTAGCTGATGCCACTCTCATAATATCGTGGCCGTTAAATACGCTCACAATTCAGGAGTGCAAATTAGAGTAAGCCACAGAGTGGGGTCACTGGTGGCAGTCTAGTGTTATGAAAGCTAATATAACATGGGGATGTGCTGGCATTTACCACTAAGCCTAAAACGCTGTGGTGGTCAGCAAACCATCTAGAAGCTCAGACCAAGCCGGGCCCACAGAAGGCTTTGTTCCATTTGGGGCTTTATATTTTCCAAGTGATTGGGAAAGTTGGAAATGAACCAGAGAAGAGCAACAAAAATAATTAGTGTTGGCAAATGGACCTACGGGGAACAAAAGGGAAAAGAACTTGGAATTATTTGAGCTGGAGAAAAAATTGCTGCAGGGTGACCTCATAATCATTTTCAACTGATGAAAGGGTGGTATAAGGATAATAGGTGTTGGGAATGGAGGGTACCAGTGAATTATCCTCCTTTTCACCTCTGGTTTCCAAATTTCCATAACCAAATTGAGAACAGACACAGCAATCAGGTGAGAATTCAAGGATAGAATGAGGTTTACTACCCTAAACTGTCATGGTTTTTTGTATTGGAGGATGTAGCTTGGGCCCGAGACCCAAGTAAGGTGTTCTAACACTTTGTTGACCACTCAACTTCCACAACCTAACTTCACAAATCTAAACTCAAGACACAATCAAGGACCGAGCTGGGACTAAAAGCAAGACAATTAACCCACAGGTTCATGGGTGCCTACAGTCTATCTCACATACAGTTCAAGGGAAAGAGAGAACCAAGAGAATAGGTTACATAAGAGTGGTGATTTTGGCCCAATTTCACCAAGAAGAAAAGCTGTATCAAAGACAGAGATAGGAAATGTCTTCCTCTAGTGCTTTTTCCCAGGAGGAGAGCTCAAGTGTTCTTCACCTTAGAAAGAGTGAGGAGTTGAGTAACAAGCATTATCTTTCCCCCTCAACAATAGGACCCAGGGATTTTTTCCCATTTTTTCATAGAGACCCACTTACCAAAAGGAAGTTTTCTCTTAAAATCAAGAAGATTGCTGAATGTTTCTGAAAGAATGACAGAGCTCTCTGAAGGACAGTTTAAAAGTTTCTCTGGAGATCTTCTGGCTGTTGTAACCATTTGATCAACATTATTCAAAGTGTGTTTCTTGGTAACAGTGGTTTCATGGGGTGTTAACAGGGAGGGATTACATGGAAAATGTTCTGTGATCAAATCCATTTGAGAAACACTAGGTTAAACCAAGTTAAATCATATTTTTTACTGAAGGTCCTAATAAAGCTTTTAGCTTTTAATAGTATAATATTTGTGGTGAATCTCCCGTTTTCCAGAATCTTTCTTCATCTCCTTTTTTCTTTTCTTTTTTTTCTTTTGGCAGAGTACATAGCTTGGCTTGTGTTTCATGAAATGTGCTTTGGAAAATGTAGCCGTAGATGGTTTCACTGACTTAACCTGGAGACAGACAAAAAAGTTGGACCTCGTCTACCAGCCTCTTCGAGCTCTACTATTTCATGACTAAGTTTGGTGCAGTGATTCATCTTATTGCAAACTGTAATCACAACATTTCGCCATGTGTAAACCTAGCAGTGAGTGGTGCAACTTTTTAATGGAGACGAGACTTGGACTAGACCCGGCTGACTACCTCTCCTTGGTAGACAATACGGCTTTGGATCAACACTGTATATGGATAAAAGCATGGAGACACACAGCACCCCGATTCATTTGCAAATGTTTTCTTTGTTTATCTGTATTTAGCAGCAATGAGATGTTGCTCAGATGGTTGCAGTAGGGTGCTAATGAGCTTAACTATAATACTGGACAGTGTGACTTTATTGCATTGCCATTGACAGTTGTATTAGGGGGACTTCCCTGGCAGTCCAGTGGTTAAGACTTCGCCTTCCAATACAGGGGGTGTGGGTTCGATCCCTGGTTGGAGAGCGGCCAAAAGGCCAAAATATAAAACAGAAGCAATATTGTAACAAATTCAATAAAGACTTTAAAAATGGTCCACATCAAAAAAAAAAAAAAATCTAAAAAAACCCAAAAAACAACAAAAAACAATTGTATTAGGCCTTGATTTAGGGGGGACCCAGCAAGAGCTCGGCTAGAACAGGGAAAATTCTTGGTTGCTTCTGCACAGCAAATCATGGTGTGCCTTTCCCTACAGTAACATCATACCACTCTAGAGAAGAAAAAAAACTTCCCCTCCCAAGGAAAGGATATGATTAACCCCAAAGGGCCTGTGGGATCTTTTGTTTTTTTACACATAAGAGCCTTGTGACGATTTTCAGATTCTGAAAATGTTCCCATGAAAGTTTTCTGTTCTTCTGGATAATGAAGTAGCATCTGAAACAACATACTCCATTCAGTTTGGTGCTTTGGCAGGAAGTGGCTGACAGAAATTGCTTCCATAGGCAGGAAAACCCGCTGAGGCTGCACGACCGTGGTGGAAGGAGGGCTCTCTCAGCTGCTTTCAGGGTTTTGCAGCTCGGTTGGTTAGTCCAGAGGATGGTAATTAAATGATCCCTTCAAGGGAAAGAAGTGCTTCAAGAAAAGCAAGATTTATGAGTAAATTAGGAGAGCTCCACAATTCGGGGGCCACATGCTACGTGTCACCCGGAGTGCAGACTGTTCCCTGACTCAGAGGCATACCTGAGCCCGTCCGAGAAAACTCAGTCTTATTTTATTTCTTGAGCAGAGCTCCAAGTTTCTGACAAGTTGCTCCACTGTCAGCATATGTGTGTACCACCTTTTATAAGAGCTCACTGAGAATGAGAGGGCAGATTATATTTCCAGCTCTGATGTACTTGTCCTGGCTATATTGTTTGGAGCTGCCATTTAGACAGAAGATTTATCAACCACTTTGCCAGTTCTGTTAGTAAGGAACTGTATATGAGGACTGTCTTGGATGAAGTGATGAGAATGAGGCACCTGATAGACAAACGAAAACTCAGATACGATCCCAAAGATAGGTAAAAGCTGGCCACACATTGCTAGGAGCCAAGGTAGCCAGATCTGCACTCAGAAGTTTGCCGGAACAAACAGAGCTAAATATACACGTATTTCTGTTTTCTATTAACCCTCAAGCCTTCATCTACTTTACTGAGAACCCTAATGCTTTCAAACAGAGCTATAGTCCTGAAGCATAACCCATGTCTATGTAAATACTAGACCTTCTACACAACTAGAATTCATCTGGTTACCAATGACCTGGAATAAATGAAAGGAACTGGGTCATGCAATGTCTTCTTCGCACGACATTTGCAAATAGCGGCAACGAAGACCACCAGCCCAGGCTGGGAATATTTCAAGGAAGTATTTATAGCTTATTCTAGGACTTTGGGGAAAGAAATGATTTTTTTAATGTGGTACTATAAATAGATAAATAAAAACAATCACAAATAATCCTTTTCTTCATCTAAAGACTTATCATCTATTCATGACAATTGGTACCTAGCAATATTCTCCAAAGCCAAGGAGCACATAAATCATTTTCACCCAAAGAAGTTGTCCCAGTAGGAGAGTTTTCAAGACTCTCAGAGAAAGTAAACATGGTTAAAGAGACAGCAGTTGGCCAACTCTGCCATATGTAAGGAGAGATGAGAAAACAGGGTAACGTCAGGAAGGACAAACATGCGTATCACAGTATCATTTGGGCTCTTCAAATAACCATCGCTGTGATTTTTAATGGTTATATAAAATAAAGACAGCCTAGAGAAAAATGGGCAAAGGGAATGAGTAGGCATTTTACACCTAAGTGGCCAGTAAATACAGGGAAAAGTATATGTTTTGTCAACCTAAGTCGTTACCAGGGAAATGGCAAATAAATTAACAATGAGCTATCACTACTTGCGATTGTCTTATGTCCAGTTGCCTGTTGGGTTGTAGGGAAAAGGACATCCTGACACATTGCTGTAGACATGTGCACTGTCCATGCTATCTTGGGATGCACTTTGGCAATATCTAGTAACATCAAGCATATGTCTGTGTATACTTACCCATTTACTCTTATGGATCAACAATCCTACCCTGAGACACTAGTCTATAAAAGTAAAAGCACCAGGATATAAAGATGTCTATTGCATCATTGTCTGTGATAGCAACAAAACTGGAAACAAACTGAATACTCATAAGTAGGGCTATGATTGGATAACTTGTGGTATGTTTTTAGTAGGGTTTTATTGCATAACCATTAAGAAGAAATGCGTTAATTTTATCCCAGTAGCCTTTGAAAGATTTCAACAATATGTGGCTAGGTGGGAAAAGCAACATGCGGAAAAGTATATGGAATATAAATTCATTTGGCATATGATTGATTAGGAGAAACGTGGATGGAAGGAGGAAAGAAAAAGAAAAAGAGTAGAGGTAAATAATGTATAAAACTAAAGTTGTTGATGGAATTTTAAAAAATCATATTACAATGATCATTTTAAAATGATATCATATAGTAGTTATTTATAAACAGAGACGTTAAATGATGGTCACTGAAATGTTAATGAGCTTCTGAGAGCTGGAACTTCAGGTAAATTTTAGTCTTTTCCTTACACATTTCTGTACTTTTTTTTAACAATGAGTGTGTATTATTTTTATCAGAAGAATAAATATATGTTTTCAATTAGATAAAAACTTTAACATAAAACCTCACTATTGTTTCTATAAAATGTTTCATACAGATTAGCATGAATTCTGCAAGTGACTAATATAGGCAGTGGGAGAGAAACGTGGAGAAAGAAGCATTTGAGCCAAAATGTGCATTCTTTTTATTTCCTGCACTCTGGATCTATTCAAATCTCATCTCCTGCCGAGGGATTCAGTGCAGAACTAAAATATGATGACTTACTTGGCAACAGCAAAAAAAAGAGCATTTACTCAAATGCAATAAAGATAAGCAATAAGTTTCAGTGATGCATATAGTATGTTCTCTGCTCGCCTGCTTGTTCTTTCTCCTCTCAGCAGAAGTTCAACTGAAAATAAGCTCAAACAGCAATTTGCCAAATTAGCTAGTCACCTCACTTGTGACCAAATCGCATCCTACAGAGAGATGCTGAACCACAAGCTTTCGCTTCCTGCAATATATGTGATTTGAAGAGACATCATGTAGCAAGTGAAGGGGTAGCCTAAACGGTTTGAATTATTTGGAAATGAGATGCAGGAATATTTGTGCATGATATTCACACATAATTCCCAAATTAGCTCTCCCCAAACTACCCACCTCCCAAAGATGCCAGTGCAAAAATTATACATTTTCTCTTTCTCTTGTCCTTTCCCAACCTCAAAAGAAGGTAACTGCTTAGTGAAAACCTAAAAAGCCACCTATGGGAAGAAAAACAAAGAAGAGACTACAAGTTTGATAAAGCAGTGGTGGGAACATCAAGAATTGGATGTTTTTAATGTGGGTAAGTCAATCTTTATCCAGAGAGGCTAGGGATACTTATCGTTTGGTTTCCTCTCTTCCTGATTGGCCCCTGCCTTTAGGACGGTGAACAACTCTGAACCAATCTTTAGGCACAGAAGGTGTGTGGTGTGTGGTCTGGGGTATCCTGATTGGCTAATATAAAGCAAGAGCCAACCCTCTGGAGGAAGAGATAGTGTGGGGTGAACTGACCCATTGGGAAGATGGGCAGTTATACAAAAGAAAAAAATGCTAGGCAAACCAAAAGTATCAGCTGTTCACTATGTTGAGATGCTCTTGAGCAGGAATATCCCAGGTGCCATCCTGGGACACTTTTTTTCTACTCTGTCTTTTAACGTATATGACCAGTTTAAGCAGTATGTAAATTCGAAAGAATTGATTCTCTTCATAGGGATCCAGAGTGAAGATTTTACCTCCAAAACTTATTTTAAAAAATTCTTTCTTTTTCCTTTTTTTTTAAATCAGTGTACTTGTTTTATTTTTTTTAATTTAAAAAAAATTTATTTAGTTTTTGGCTGTTGGGTCTTCGTTGCTGCATGTGGGCTTTCCCTAGTTGTGGTGAGCGGGGCTACTCTTCGTTGCGGTGCCCGGGCTTCTCATTGTGGTGGCTTCTCTTTTGTGGAGCATGGGCTTCTAGGCACGTGGACTCCAGTAGTTGTGGCACGTGGGCTCAGTAGTTGTGGCTCTTGGGCTCTAGAGTGCCACAGGCTCAGTAGTTGTGGTGCATGGGATTAGTTGCTCTGCGGCATGTGGGATCTTCCCAGACCAGGGCTTGAACCCATGTCCCCTGCATTGGCAGGTGGATTCTTAACCACTGCACCACCAGGGAAGTCCCGAAAAATTATTTCTAGAAGTAACTTCTTTTTGTTTTTCTTGTGGCACAAACTATCTACCTTGAGAAAAGTTGACACTTGATTCTTTACAGTAAATCATTTTTGTATGCTATTAGGAAAATCAAAACGTTACCCTTTAGTACTTCAAATTATTGATTAAAATTCTCCCACAAGATTTCTCGCCAAGCAAATGCAGAAATGTCCTTTATTTGGGAAATACACCCTAACAATTAGAACAGGAATCCTTTCTGGAAGTTAAGCCAGTCCTTAGACTGCCTGTATTAGTGTTCTATTGCAGTGGAAAAAATTACCACAATCTTAACAGCTTCTAACAACACCCACTTATTATCTCAGAGTAGTCAAGGTCAGCAGACCAGGTAGACTCAGCTGGGCTCCCTGTTCAGAGTCTCCCAAGACTGAAATCAAGGTGTTGGCCTGGCTGGGTTGTATTACGGAGACTCTGGGAAAGAATGCACTTCCAAGCTTATTCAAGTTGTCGGCAGAATCTAGTTCCTGTGGTTGGAGGACTGAGCTCACCATTTCTTTGCTGGCTGTCAGCAGGGAGCCGCTCTTATTGCTTAGAGATCACCCTGCATTCCACCTTGGGTGGCCCCCTCCATCTCAGAGCCAGCAATGGGGCACTGAGTTCTTCTCGTGCTATGAATCTTTCCGGTCTCCTCTTCTGCCACCAGTTGGAGAAAGCTCTCTGCTTTCAGGGGCTCATGTGATTCAATCAGGCCCACCTGGATAATCACCCATTCCTGGAGTCTATTGTACCATATAACATAACATAATCTTGGGAGTGATATTTCATCAAATCCATAGATCCTGGGGATTAATGATTAAGGCAAGACATCTTTGGGGATCATTTTAGAAATTCTACCTACAACCTTGTCACCTCCTCCCCTCCTCTTCCTGCCTTCCTCTCCCCCTCCCCCTAACCAACATTTTATTCAGTGCTTGTTATGTGCCTGACAGTTGCTGTGCCACGCACTTTATATGAGTTATTTTATTTAACATTTACAGTATCTCTATGAGGTGGGTACTATAGTCAGCTCCATGTTTGGATAAGGAAATGAACTTAGGTAGCCAGGTTCCTTGCTCAAGGCTGCAAGCCAGCAAGTGGTGGTACTGGCATATGACCCAGGCCTGACTCTAGGGACTTCATTCTTCAGCTGTCTCTATAGTTTGTCTATATATCTGATCTCCCAATTGTAATCTTTTAAAATAGCAAATTACAAACTTACCTAAAAATATCAAAGTTTCAAAATTTTATTTAGTTAACATTTTTATATGTTATGAATTATGTCATGTGGATAATATATACTAGACTCATGTTGTAAACAAAACAAATCAGTTTAATTTTCAAAAGTAAGTATAATTTACCATATTTTAAATGTAAAAGAGGAGTTTCTGTCATTTTCGTGACCTGCACTTTGAATTGTGTTGCTAGTGGAAATGGGTATTTGGACACAGCCAAGGTCACAACTGGCAGATTATCTGTGTGTGTATATTATTAACGGCGCCACTTCTGACCTCTGGGTAGAAAGTTCAGAGAAAAGGGGCCGCTCTGGGCGGATGAATTGGAAAAAGGCACCCTATCTTCTGGGCTGACACTTGTGTAGTGAAATGTGGATTACCTTTCACCACCACCCACACCCTTGGCAGGCTGCTCCAGGCACATACAGCTTGAACAAACATAGGCTGAGGCCCAGTCGGAGATGGGCACAATTTCCAAGCCCCACCTTGCAAAGAGCAGCATTCATTTACAAAACTTCTGCATGCATTATGCAATCTCTTGCTGTGGGCCTAAATTCCTGGCCTGTGCAGGATCAAATATCTGTCCAGCTCCTTCCATTACATCAAATACTGAGGAGACTGGCCCAAGATACCAATGGACATGTTCTACAAATTACACTGAAGCTAATGAAATGAATTTAGGGCTATCAGTTTAAAAAGGCTTTGGCACTGTACCTTTGATTAGACTATTCACATTAATCTTTTCCATTTTATGATTTAGCTAAAGAACACAGAAAAGGGGAAAAAAGTCAGAAAAATACCTTTTGGGTATCTCTAAATTGACCAGTCTACAATTTATAACTAAGTCTAAGAGTTAAAACCCAAAAGACAGGAATAAAGGATTTATTGTGTATACAAGTCAACAATTATAAACACTGTCATTCAAAAGCTGGCCTGTTTTCTCGCATTTAATGTAGAATTTATGAATACCCATAAACTGTTCATATTTCACTTAGCACGCTTTTGAGTTTTTAGTACTAAGACATTTGTGTTAATGCGGCACGACAGTGTCAGGATTTCCAAAGTGAGAGGCTGAATTACTCATTGTCTTGAAAGGAACTATTTTTTTTCCCCACTTTTATGGCATAAGCAGTAATGAACACCACCAACAAAAAAACCTTAAAAAAGTTATTGCATCAGAAAAAACGTTTCTTCAACACTCACAGTATGTGATTTTCATTTACAGTGCTTTGCTTCTAATCTCTCACTTTAATATAACAGTCAAACGTTTGGAATATGAGTCCCCAGGGGCCTGGGTCAAAGTCCAGCCCAACAGATTGGTACTTTTGCCCACAGGGCAGCAATAAAAACTCAGTGACTTGTCATAACATCCAGTACTTAAACCTATTTAAAGGTCTGATGTATCTGTTTGAGTTAAAGTTTTTTCCAAATTAAACTTTCAGTGACACAAAAATTTCCAATTTGATTTTTAAATTCTGTTCATTTTGGAATTCCTGTTTAGAAGCAAGTGGTTCATTATTTCTCTTTTGATTAAATAACAAAAAAAAAAATACCATAGCGCTCACCGTAGATGACACTGTCAGCCAAAGCTATTTCAATGCTTAATCATGAAACAGATCCAACATTTAAACAATACCAAAGATTCATTCACTGAAACAGAGGCCATACAACCTAGTATTCTAGGGTGAAAAAGCACAATGTTGATTAATCAGCCACCTTTGTTGGGAGGAATTTGTATCTTACACTTGAAAAATAAACTCTCATCATGGGTTTATGTTTTAAGCTCCTCCACTGAAGGATGTAAGTCATATACTGTGATTAGTCCATCGTCAGATTCATTTTCTGCACCTTCTTCATTCGCTGCATTGGGTGCTCAATAAATATTGATGCACAGAATACTGATGCAGAAACACTGCCAGCTAAGCACCATCAAAGAAAGGCTCAAGGATCCATGAGTCCAGAGAGTAACATAGAATAACCCATTATATTGGCATCTCACTTGATAAAGGGGTCTAATTCTTTGATTGTTTTCCTTTCAACCAGGTGAAGTGAAGATAGTGCGAATTTCCGGATGATGAACATCTTGACCAAAAGTCACTGGATTCATCTAGATTACATATCTGTCCTGATTTAATTCATCAGCTAAATACCAAATATCCATATGGTACCATAAGTCCTCTTAGCCTGGCCTTTAGGTTTAAGATACATTCCTTTGTCCATTCAGTGGCCTCTAAGAGGTAAAAGGTAGAGGAAAGGGGGCATGATACAATTTTCCTTTTCTTAACATGGCTTTTCCTTTCCTGTTTTTATCCTGGCAGGTGTTTTCGTAAACTTTCTCCAGTTTATACATTACATTTTCTAAAGCTAAAGAGAAAGGCTCATTCTGTTTCTCGACAGTTTTTGGTTTTCATACTACACTGGCAAAAAGATGTGTGAGACATGGCTGCACAACCCAAGAGGAGGAGCCCTCTAGTATATGGGTAACTCAAGAGTGAGTACTGAATCCAGAGAGGAATTATGTAATCTCTTATGTTTTTTAACTCTGTGAACTTGGGTTCACACAGCATTATACAAGGTTATCATTGTTCTTATGAATCTGTTTTTTGTCTATTGTTGCCTTTTGGGATAATTTAGAAAATCCACAGATTGATTTATTTCATGACATTAAAAAAGTTAAACTCTAAAAAGAAAATCAGCAACCTGGCATGAAACTCTCAGGGGAAAAAGCGTGATACAAAGTTGAGTTGTAACTTGAAAAAGTGTTAGGTAGCATGCACTGACGGTAATTAATGTACCAACAGATACACCCAGTTCTAAAATGAACGATGAGTGGTTTTTAAACAGCAAAAAAAAAATATGTTGAGTAGAAAACTGTTTGGGTTTGAGTAGATAGCTATTTTTCTTTAATAGAGACAGTAGAACACCAAAGGAAAAAAAAAAAGACATAACTGGCAGCAAGAGGGTTATGGACACTGAAATTTTTATTGAAAATTTAACTTAGATAATATGTGGTGATTTAGATAACATAAAGGAATTTATTGCAAAAAAGGGAAAATAGCATTCATGGTTTCTAGTTTTTGAAACTAAATCATTTTATTTTCAGGAGACATCTCACTATAAACTATTATTCTATTTTATCATGTAGCATACCAGTGACCAGAGTAAAATAAAAAAAAAAAAAAGTATTGGAAGTTTATGGTAATACAAGATGCAGGTTTGGAGTTTGTTTTGACAGTCTACAAGTTGAAAACCAGTTTTCTCAATGTTAGTCCAGGAATGGAGATGTACCTGGTAAGGAGGAAACTTAACTAGAGGCAACACGCCAAGCTGCCTGCTTTGATGATACGAAAATCTGCAATATGAAAAATACCACGTAAAAGAAATTCCTATGTCAATTATCAATCCTGAAGGCTAGAAATTGTTCATTCTATCTAGTGTTTAGAGAAATGTTGAGAAATCTGAAAAATGTGGCAGAGCTCTTTTTGCATACTACTCTGCCACTTTCGTTTTTTCTCCTGTTGTCATTGGGATTGTGAGTGTACAGTGGTGACACCATCACTGACTCTGACAAGTAGAACACAGCCTATTTATCAGGGATGACTCCTTCTCACTAAGGAACATTCATATCAGGGATAGATAATGGTCAGTGGGAAAGGAGACCACATTACCCCACAGATGGTGGAGGAGATAAGAGCTCAGGCTTAAACCTGCCCACTAAGCTGGGCAGCTCTGTGATTTTGGGAAGTTGATAAAACGTTGCCTTAGTTTGCTCATCTCTGAAGTGGGAATAAAATAGTACATGCCCGTAGGGTTAATGAGAGGATTAAATACATTAAGATATGAGAAGCACTTAGAAAAATGCCTGAATCACAGCACGTGCTATACCTGTTACCTGTTATTATTGTTGTTGTTGTCATTATAAGGTAATTTGAAGAAGCCACCAGGTTTCACTTTAAACTATGGATAATTGAATAACTTTGTATACCAGCTCCCTACAATGCAGTGAGAGCAAAACTAATTATGGATGAATTTCAACAAAACTAAGGACTCCAAACCAATGCAAATATAATTCTCCCTAATTTAGAAATTCCTCCTTCACATGGTGTTGATATCAGCTATATCTCACTCATTTATTCGCTCAACAAATATTTATTGACCACCTAATATACGCCAGGCATTAGTCTAAATGTGGAGGATATCATAGTGAACAAATATTACCAGAAAGAATAGACCTTTTTGTCTGATGATAGGTCAATTTTTACCATGGAACACATGGTTCAAGGGGACACGTCTGTCTAGATTTCTATAATGCGGGTCTTAGGGAAATGTAAAGGTCCAAGTGTCTGGAAACCAAAAACTAAAGGTACCAAAAGGCAGGAAGGGATGCCACAAGGGAAGTGGGAGGGGGCCAAAGGCGAGTTTGGTCATTTCAAAAATGGGCTCAGGTCTGTACCGTGGAGGGGAATAAACTTTTCCTCTTCCATCCTCTCTTCCTCTCCCTTTCTTATTCATCCTTGGACCCATCTGTCCATTTGGAGAAATCAGTCCATTTGGACTATGATTTCCATGCTTCTGGACTAAATAAACATTCGCAGAATGACTGAGGGTCCTAACTATGAGGTAGAACATTATTTCTATTTTAAGCGTTAATGGTCTAAACAACCTATTTGGAAATAAAAGGTTTGGGAGCACATTGGTCTGTTGGAGTCTGTATTTTTACTATTGTGATAATTTTCTGGTTCTGATAATGAGTGTCATGAATGTAGGAGAACAAATGTTGATGTTTTCATTTTCTTTATGTGTCCTATGTACAGTTATTACATAGGTTAAAGATATTAACTTTATTCTCAATAGTGAATTCCAAAATGACTCAAGGAAGAACAAAAGGGACAGATGGGTGGTTTATAAAAGAGATTAATTTACTTGAATAGTACATGGTTTCAAATTGGCGTGAAGAAATTTGCATATAAACTAAACGAGAGAATAAAAGAGAGAAACCTAGTCTATTCCTGTCTCCATAATTTGCTCCCACTCTGGGTCAGTACATGGCAATAAATTTCACAGGTACTCCTTTTCTCATTTAAAAGAAAAATGTCAAGTGAGAAATGAAACGTAAAAGGCAATTTGTTATTCTGGGAGAAAAAGTTTTGTGTAAAATTCTAATTAGCAAAATTGTTTGGATTTTTTTTCTTTTCCATGTTAATCAACTGTTATTATTCCAAAGTTGGACATTACCTGGTTCTACCAGAGTCTAAAGTGATGATTCAAGTAACTGACAATAAAAATGTTGTGTCATTTTCATAAACACATCAAATAAACATCACAAAATGCTCAATTTATGATGTTAAAATGATGCTGTCTGAGAAAGCAATAGTACATAATGGTCACTGTCATCTAGTTACTCCAAACCACGAAGGAAATAAAAATCAAGTTTTCTTACATAAGAACTTATTTTAGAAATATTTCCTTGCCCAGTATTTCCCTAGTGTTGTTTGGCATTTGGTTTTTGCCACTAGCGTTCTCCTATGTAGCTCTGAACTAATTTTGTGAAAGAGACCAATGTCTCAAACATGTCTTTTGTGTGCTTCCTTCCAGAGCACACATATGTTAGCATTGCAAAATTTTGGATATCCAGATGTCTCTTACACTTTTCGTGTGATTTATAACTTAAAGGTTGGAAAACTTTCATAAATAAGCTGTCATGTTCTCAAGCCAATCCCTCTTCTTCTGGTGTCTGATGGGGGAGACCTGGCAATGATGAGAGGGATTAGACAACCCACTCCTCTGTTCAAAATTCTCTTCTCTTCCCTGTTTTCGAGATTTATGCTTGTTCATTACTTTAATCAATGTAGTCAGATTCTTTGCTCCTACGGGTTGACCTGAACAGTGAGCAAATGAGATCTGGGGGAAAAGATGTGGGAAAAGGAAGGAGGGACAATTGTGTGTGTGTGTGTGTGTGTGTGTGTGTGCTTGCCACACTGGAGGGTATTTAGTAGCTAGAAAACAGTATGAAGGAATGAGATCATTTGAGTTGAGAGAAGGTAGGTTCCTGAAAATAGGGGATGGACTGAGAAAAGGAGGTGTCAAAGTGTCACTGGCCAGGTGTCTCCCTGATGTTTCATCTGGGCCCTGGAGGCAGTAACAACTTTAAAAGCCGCTGAACACCAGGCATGTCCTCATTATTAGAATTTGTTCTAACATGTTTTGTTGGGAAAATACCCCAGAGGATGGAGACTAGGGATGGAGATGTTATTTTACCAATGCCAAAGAAAATAGTCAAAATGTTCTTCTTGATTAGATGAAAATAATTGAATAAGCACATTTGATTGGTTCTAGATGAACTGAGTGTTTTGCAGGGTGTGCATTAATATTTATACCCTTTATGGTATTAGACATCTGTATAAAATGTGATGAGCTACTTATTAGCTATGGACTGACTTTCTCCATGATATCATCTTCATATTCAGACTGAAATTCCCCAGCTGTGACTTACAGGAATCCTTGCTCATGTGCTGTGTCATTCTCATTCCTAATTTCAACAAATATTGACTAAGCACCTACAGCATTTTAAAGAATATATCAAGTACTGAAGACATAGTAGCAAACTTGGTGCCTTTTGAAAATTTATAGTCTGGGGAAGGCAGGTATTAAACACTATGCTACACTAATGGAGTTATTTAAGAGCCATTGTGCTAGGCCCAAAGAAGAAATATGAAGTGTCACAAGAACATATAACAGTGGGAAACAAACCTAGTCTGGGGACCTAAGGAAGACTTTCCTGGCAGGAATCAAATGGTTAAGGGTCCAAGGATCAAAGGCAGGGCACTAATGGTCCCAGCAAAGGAAAAACACAGGTGAGGATCCTGATGAATTTTTTTAAAACTTTAAACTTTAAAATTATAAGTATAGACCCACGGGAAGTTGCAAAAGGAATATGTAGAGTACTGTGAACCTTCTGCTAGTCTCCTCCAATGGTAATCTTTTGTATGACTGTAGTTTAATATCAAAACCAAAAAATTGATCTTGGTCTAATGGTATAATAGTAGTAACTAGACTACAGTTCTTACTCAGTTGTCACCAGTTTTTGTACACACTTGTTCGTGTGTGAGCGCATTTGTGTGTGTAGTTTTAGACAGCTTGACCCTATGTAAATATTTGTGTTATCACCGCCACAATCAGGGTACATAAGTGTTCCATCACCACAAAGGCCCTCCCTCTTGTTTTTTCTTTGGAGTTTCATCAATACCTCATCTCAGTCTCTATTCCCTGGGAACCATTCATCTGTCCTCTGTCTCTATAATCTTCTCAGTTAGAAAATGTTGTATAAATGTATACAGTACACAACCTTTTGGATATTGGCTTTTTTCACTAATCATGATGCCCTTGAGACCTATCCAAGGTTTTGAATGTATCAATAGTTTGTTCCTTTTTATTGCTGAGTAGTATTCCACTGTATGGATATACCAGGGTTTATTAACTCACTGAAGGACATCTGGGTTACTCTCAGTTTGGGGCTATTACAAATAAAGGCATGATGAACATTTGTGTATCCTAATGCACCTTGAGGAGTGAGAAAAGGGCTATTGTTGTTCAGCACAAAATGAGGCTTGTTGGGGGCCCAATTATGCAAAGCACAAATCCTTTCTGAACATAGACTATAGAAGTACAAAAATGAATGAATAAATAAGTAAGAGGAAACTCATGTAAACACAGAGTGTTTTAAGGACTCTGACTTTTGGTGTTACATCAGAGATCCAGATGGTTGCCTTTTATTTTTCATTTTTGATCTAACTGTTTGCACATAATGAGGTGGTCAGACTCGAATACTAGTTTACAGATGGATGGGGGGGTATTCTATACTTGAGACAGCTAATTAAGACATAATCTCTAAAAACAGGCTTATAAAAACTTTTCTTCCCTCTGTTCACTGAGAAAAAACTTATATTTAGCTAAAGAATTTTATTGGAAGCATCAAATTGAAAACTGTCAGCTCAGATTCTGTAGCCTAAGGAAGATTCTGCCTAGTGGTGTGTTGAATAAGAATGCAGAAAAACAAGTTGGGAAATCATGAGTGTACTGGGTTTTCTTTAAATCAGCAGGCAAAACAGGCTATGAGAATCCCAATCCAACCAAACGTCTGCAGAGAACAGGTGATCTCCTACCAGAGGAAACATAATTTTGAAAATTAAAAATTTTTACCTACTTCGTCGACATTCACTTTCTTGATCACGTGTAATTCAATAATTTTGAGGCGGGAGGTTAGTGCCACTCAAAAGGTGTGAGTTCCATTTTCAGTGAGATGAAAAGAGAAAACCACCAAGGAGATTTTAGAATCAAACCAGCCCTAATTTAATCTAGTTGATCAAAACCGTTATTCCTAAACGGTATTTTGCTCATTTGAACTTCTGGGTTTTTGTGCTTTTCCTGTTTATAAAATGCAGCCTCACCTCCTCTTTGCCGACCTGAATTTTACCAATCCTTCTATGATGCTTTCTGTCAACGTGATATCTTCTTTCACTGATTTCCCGTTATAATTATAGGATCATGCAGGTTTAGACTTAATGATTGTCAAATTGTTACATGTGTTAGTCATATATACCCAACCAAATTTAATTCACTTAAATATAAAGGTAAAAAAACAAAATATAAAGTTAGAAAAATGGGGGAGGAGAGTGTAGTGGGGATATCCGTAGTACCATTGCCCATACTTCCTGTTTCAAAAATCTTTCAGTGTAATGATAATGCTGAATATTGGAGGAGTGAGGTGAAATGCACACGCTAATACACTCTTGGTAGGTGTTTTCATTGGGACTAGTCTTTCAGTAAAGCTGTGTGGACTCCTAAAATTTTATATATTTGGACCCAATACACCCACTTCTATGAATTTTTACCAAGGTAATCATTAGAGATACAGACAAAAAATTACATATAAGTTGTTCTTTGCAGTGTTATTTATGATATAGAAAAATAAAATAATCTGAAAAGGAACTGAATAAATTAATAAATTTCTTGGTAGACATTAAAATTAAGTTTTCAAAGAATATTTAATGACATAAGAAAATGCTCATGTTGTGATAAAACATAGAAATACAGAGGACACACAGCTGCATGTACCCTGTTCAAATCAAACCCAATCCAGGCTCCTTTTTTATTCTCCTCTTCCCTTTCTTCTTTCAGCAGTTTTGCACTAAACCCTTTGCATCTGGGAAAATTGGGAACTGCTTTGGAAATTCATATTCTGGTTTCCATTCTAACACACATCTATGGTTAATTTCAAATAATTGGAACAAAATACATTCAACACTAAACACATAAATCTAAAACTATAGAGAACAGAAGTTAATCTTTTTTCAGTTATTCATTGTAAATGTCAACTATTATTGTACTCATTAGAAGAGATTTCCACGAATAAAATGACAGATCAACCAGCTTTATTGTACCATGATCTACATTATAGTGTATATAAAGCCACATTATACTTACATATTGCCTTGGAAATAATATTGTTCCTGTCGTTGAGTCCTGTTATAACTCTTGTTCTGTCTGGATGTAGTTGTGTGAAACTCTTGTTCTGTCTGGATGTAGTTGTGTGAAATTGGAAAGTCTTTTTTCTTTCTAGATCTCAGTCTCCTTTTCTATGAAATGAGCATAAATGGTTGGCCATATTCCCAAGGTTACTTATGTGCGTGTGTGTGTACGTGTACCTGCACATGTGTGTTTGTGCGAAGTTAGTAAGATGTCAATTTTCAATAATAGATGAGAAATTTGAAGCATATCACTTCTAATAACTCTTCAAGATGCAAGTTTTGACTGTGTGGTTTCATGACATATATTTTGTCTCCTGTGATATTGCTTATGTCTTTGTAACTCGGGGTGTGTCTTCTACTGAATTGTCTTCAGGTACATTAATGAGCACAAATGTTTGTGGATTAAACAAGGTTATTATATTATCAACAGTTTAAAAGTTTGAGAATACACAGTATTGTAAAAGATGTGAGGAAACAGGCATTGTCAAACACTGTTGGTGGGAATGTAGATTGATTTTGGAAGACAATTGGGAAAATTCTACCTAAATTTAAAAGCATATGCCCTCTATTTAGCCATGTTTAGCTAAGAATATCCTATAATTACTCTTGTAAGTGTGGAAAGATTTATGTACAAGGTTGTTCTTTGAAACATTCTTTCTAAGAGAAAAATACATACAACTCAAAATGAGTACTGGATACATAAATTATGGTTCAGCCATGCAAAGGAAAACTATTTAGCTATTCAAAAGAGTGAGTTGGGTCTGTATGTACTGAAATGGAAAGATGTCTAAGATATCACAGTAAGTGAAAATAACAAATTGAAGAACAATTTGTCTGGTGTAAACTTTTGCTAAAAGAAATATGTGTTCACATACATTTGAATAGAAAAATTTTGGAAGGTTGGAAAGGAGTTGTTGGGAGCAGTTGCCTCTAGGGAACGGAACTGGGGGTGGGTATGTTTTGTTCTTACATATTGTTTAAATTGTTTACCATGAATATGTATGGTTCTTATAATAATAAAAGACTAATTTTCACTTATAAGATTAGAACAAATAAATAAATTAACAAAGTTGTAATGATCATTTTTGTGCTAGATACAGTTCTCTTTTTTGCACTATTTTACTTGGGGAGACTCCCAGAAATGTGCTGTTCGGTCATTGGATATAAAACGTTATACATCAGATTTTTCCAAAGAGTTGTACCATTTTAAGATATTACCAGCACTGTATGAGAGTAACGGAGTAATAGTTTTACTAGTATTATTTCTAGGATTGTTTTTGTTAAGTTATAATGCAAATGTACAACTTAATCACTGTTTTTATTTTATTAGCATTTGTACTGCCCCATTTCCCATTTATTTTATGTTGACAATTTATGCTAAGGAAAAATCCTAAACACAAACAACAACAACAAAGAAATTTTATGACAAAGATTTTTATTCTAGAAATATCTACAATAGTAGCAATTTAAAATATGAGAAACAGTTAATTATGGTATTATATATCCACTCTACACCAAGGGATTATTTGGTTATTATTTAGTTATTAAATGTATATGCCAATAATATAATAATGTAGAAGTAGGTTGTACTTACTAGGCTGAATAAACCAAAAAAAGTTAACATATGTAATTACTAAGTTATTGGAACTACATAAGAATTATACAATCATTCATAGAAAAACAATGGAAGGAAATCATTAAAATGGTAAAGTAGAAGAAATTTATTAAAATGGCAACATTTCCTCCTCTATTCAATATTTGCAGAGTTAGAATTAAATTAAATAAAGGCTATGTAAGTATCTATTGGTACAAGGTCAAGGTCAGTGTTCAGTAAAGATTAGTGTCCCTTCTATAGTTACTATAAAATAGAGAATTATAAATCCCATACTCTGCCTCTTTGTATGTTGGGAAAACCAAAATTTTCTGTCATAAAAGTGAAGATATACTTCTTTATCTCTTTCCTAATCTGTTTCTTAGTCATGCTTGATAGGATTGTGGATCCCCAGTTGGTAATTCTATACATAACTACAATAAAATATAAAATAAACCAAAAAATCTCCAAAGAATGCAGAAAAATGTAAGGTAGAGTCTGTGTTTCTCCAGAAAATTGTAAAGGTGTAGAAAAGGGAAGTTTCTGTTGAGAGTTCCACCATATTTGAGGAGAAAAGCAGTGATATGGATGCCTAATATTTTGATGGATAATTGAAAACACTATTTCCCTTTCCTCTATAGAAAGCCGTGACTGGTGAGGTTTGAATGAATGCCACATACTGACTCATGGAATTGAGAATTGTACTAAAAACTGTTAAGAACAAACTAGCTTCACATTTTCATTTATTTATCAAAATTGGCAAGAAGAAACTTTTAGGAGTTTAATGATCTAGTTTTGGGACTATTTTGCCTCAGAAATTTACAGTTCTTTTTCCTAAAACGTGTGAGACTGTCAAAGGGAAGCAAAACATTGTATTTGAAGGTAGAACTGGGAATGGAAAAACTGAGGAAGGGGAAGTTTATTTTTTTTTAAATAAATTTATTTATTTTATTTTTGGCTGCGTTGGGTCTTCGCTGCAGTGCGTGGGCTTCTTACTGTCGTGGCTTCTCTTGTCGTGGCGCACGGGCTCAGTTGCTCCGCGGCACGTGGGATCCTCCCGGATCAGGGCTCGAACCCACGTCCCCTGCATTGGCAGGCTGATTCCTAACCGCTGTGCCACCAGGGAAGCCCAGAGGGAAGTTTAAATAGGGAAATCCCCTCCCATATATGTACGACAGTCAAAGAAAAAGCTAAGCAATGGGTTAAAGAATCAATTCCTAGAGTCTGAAGTTAAAAATTTACAATTATTTACGTAGGAAAAAATCAAGTTACCACTTGAATACATGCATATTCTATTTGTTGAAAAGTTGATGTACAAAATGTGAAATTTCCTATTATGTTTTGAAGGATGATTGAGCTCCAGAAAGATGTACCACAGCATGAACTGCATATGTCATGTGCATTTTCTTTAATATATTAGCAGTAAACTTTGTGGCATAATCACTTCTTCCTGTATTCCAAATACCCACACTGCTTTCTTTACTTTGTTTCCTATCATATTGTATACAATATGCAAATATACTAAAATTGATGTATAACATAACAATTTGTAACATTGTAAAACCATAAAACAAAATATGACCACTAAATATTTTGGTTTAACGGGCCTGGTGTTCTACTACATATTTATTTTAACTCACTCTTAAAATGTCAAATGAAACTCACAAATCTGTTTTAGTTCCGAATGTAAAACTATTAATTTTATGGCCTAATATCTGATTAAACTTAACTATGCTTCTAAGACTGTATAGATTCCAAGCATTAGACGGGCTGACTGTTGAATTCCATCATTTTAAGTGGAACTGAACCCCATCTTGCCAAATATGATAATATCCTGAGGAAGGGAGACAGGGGAGAAATGAAACAACAGAGGTGTTTGAAGGCTCTGTGAATTCATGTCCTCTGCTTGGGAGCCTAACCAAAACATTTTAATAACCCCAGTACCCACATTCTGGGTAACATAATACAAAAGTGAAAAGAAGGAGTTTTCAGTGATTTCTCTTGTATTGATAAACCTATTATCAGTATCAATAGACATAGATAAAACAGCTAACCAACAAGGACCTACTGTATAGCACAGGGAACTCTGCTCAGTACTCTGTAATAACCTAAATGGGAAAAGAACCTGAAAAAGAATAGATATATGTATACATATAACTGAATCACTTTGCTGTACACCTGAAACTAACACAACCTTGTTAATCAACTATACTCCAATATAAAATAAAAATGAAAAAAAAGACATAATAAAAAATAGACTTACAGAGTTAAAACAGAATGTCTGCATAGCCAGGAATAAGGGTGGGCTCTGAGGCTATATAAATTCCAGTCAAAAGTTAAGACTATTTCCCAATGGCTAGCTTTTGAGGTAATGGCATTCTTAGTCTGAGAAAAAGGGCACAGACAGGCTTATACTCATGGCCCCCAAGAATCCTGCTGACTGGTTCATTACACAGAACTGGCGACTGTCTCCTAACAAAAGTTCTTGATGGCTTTCCAAGCCAGAGAAAGGGCGCTGAGTGACACATAAAAATATATAAAGGAGAAAGAAGGGTGAGCTTGAATGGCAGTGACCTTATCATGAAAGGTTTACGGGAGAGGTACTAGCTGTTAAGACCTTAGCCTGCATTCTGAAGAATTTGTTCACCACTAAACAAATGGTGAGGATTCTCTCCCCAAAGGAGGGAATTTGGGATATCTTTATACATATATGATAAAACTTTTGAAATAGTATGGTCCTAGAAGTATAGTGTGATCGCTACACTGGAATACTGCATATATTCTTTTTCTCGGTTCTACTACTGGCTTCGTGTGAAACTTTGGGAAAATCTCTTGAGGATCCTTTTAACTTCCATTAATTTATTTCTGAGTATTGTGTGAGTATCTATTGCCTCAATAAGTATTTGCTGAAATATATTATGTATATAATAAAATACCTTAAATTCTACAGAAGAAATATATAATGCAAACAAATGATACTTAAATTTAGATATTTTAAGGTATAATTTGAAAACTTCAAAATAGTGACTACCATTTTCAAATGTAATTTTTTTCAGAATAAATGTATCTCAAAATCTACATGATGATAATTAATCTCAATTGTCTTTTGTCTTATTTTTGTGTGAACTAAATAATGAACATTTTAACTAGAGATTTGAAGAGATAAAAGTATTATAATAGGTCCTAGGTCCTCTTAGATTTTAAGAAATCAATATAAGTTGTTAGCAATAGAAATATTTGGAATGCATCTATACGAACAAATTTTCTGAAAAAAAAATTGAAGTATGATGTTTAAGAGTCAACTTTCTGTGGAGATAACAGTAACACCCATAAGTATTTAATCATCAGTGAAATGGTAGTATATCTTATTTTTACTTAATACAATTCAATCCTCATTGCTGTCACCAATTTCTGTAAGCATTTTAGCACCTTTCATTAGAAATTAATGTTTTACAAGCATTACACTTTTTATAATTACCACGTGTTTATTATCTTACCATTAAGTATATGTCATAGGTCCAAAATAATGTCTTTAAAATTCTCCTAATTTCTAAAAAGATAATTTTAAATGATTTTTAATAGCTTTTACTAATTCAAGTGTTTTCAATAAAAATTCTAATAAAACAAGTTAATAAGGTCCTTATTCTTTTGTAATTTAAAGAAGAAACAATGATTATGTTGTATATTTCAACTCCTTCTGACAATGATTCTAATATGCCTTTCTATTTTGCTCTAACTATGAAAAAATGGCTGGCTTAATAAATTGAATTTTAAATGATTCTAATGAAGTGCTTATATAACAACCATGAGATGACTATAACAGAGCCAAAAAAGTAAGTAAAGCTTCACAAATGCTTGGTGATGTGATCTAATCATCCATTTACATTTGGGGAGTTCAAATCAGAAGACCTGGGAAAGTGTAAATTCATATAAGAAGAGCAGATAGAAAGAATAATGGGCAAAAGAGAAGACAGTTTTAGAGAATTAAATTAATGTTAATAGATAACGATAGAGGAATAGCTTTAAGAATAATTTTCCCCTTAAGACAGAAAGAATACAAGAAATACGATGTTTATAAAATATGACAGGAGCGATTTTCTTTTAATAATAACAATAAAACCTAAGAAGTTGAAGTAACAACAGATGTCACCATATGAAAACTGTGACAACTCATTTAATTTAGATGTGAGAAGATGCTTTCACCATTTCATATGAAATTAATGTATAAAATAATTTTTATAAAGGATTTAGAAAAAATTGCAAACAACAGAGTTTTTGTTTTCTTCAATTAACTGTTTGCTGAAAGAGAATAGGGAGTGAAGTAGGAGAGAGGAGGGGAGGGAAGAAAGGAGGAAAGAAGGAAGGAAAGAGGGAAAGAACCGATAACTCAATAAGAGGGAAAAGGGTACGAGGTAAACAGATGTCCTCTACTTGGGAGGCTAACCAAAACCTATTAATACCTCCAGTACCCCCATTCTGGGTAAGATAAAAGTGAAATCAAGTACTATTGAACACAAAGTCTCTCCAGGTGTGCACACAATCTCCTAAAGGGCACCTGTGCTTAACTCTATCACAGCCACTTCAAAGTCTAAAGCCTCTATTCTAAATCAAATTCATCACTCCTCCCCGCACCCCCTGCCCCTCTGCATTCCCTACTGCAAGTACCATTTCCCTGATCTATCCAGCTAGATATATTGGTGTGCTTACTGACAGCTACCTTTGTTTCAAATGCTACTTACTATTGCTTCAGCGTCAGCACTGCCTCTTGAGGTACTATCCCACTGCCTCCAATTTCATCGTCCCTGTTCATTCTTTTTTTTTTTTTTTTGTCCCTGTTCATTCTTGTACTGCTATATTATCTAACAGTGAATTTGGTCATGTCACTCTCTCACTGAAAACCCTACTATAAGCAGAGGTCAGATTAGGTCGGCCTCTGCCACCTCCACCCTTGCACTTGACTTCCAGATAAAATGAGCAAAAACTCTTCCTCTCCCCCCAATTCCATGACTTGTTAACCAAAACCCTCCCCAAGACTTTTACACATGCCTGTGGAAATTAAATTCTCCAGTCACTTCCGCCTCTGGGCCCTGCCTCCTTCATGTGTCATATATAACTAACTCAGCCCACCCCTTGATTTTCACAAACATTAAAATACCTACTCACATAAATACAAGTTCAATGAACTTGGAGATTTGGGAAGAGACTGAAGAGTGAATTAAACATTAGCAATACAAATAACTTCAAATGGAGCAAAGAGTTAATCATCCTTAAAATAGCCCTCATTTTCCCTTATGCTGTGAATATTTACTAACGTATTTATGAACATTTTTTTCCTCCACTTTTCTTTCTTTTTTTTTTTTTGTGGTACGCGGGCCTCTCACTGCTGTGGCCTCTCCCGTTGCGGAGCACAGGCTCCGGATGCGCAGGCTCAGCGGCTATGGCTCACGGGCCCAGCCTTTCCGCAGCATGTGGGATCTTCCCGGACCGGGGCACGAACCCGTGTCCCCTGCATAAGCAGGCGGACTCTCAACCACTGCGCCACCAGGGAAGCCCCTGCTTTTCTTTATATTGTTGAGTTCTCCCGTCATTGCTCTATTCCTGATCTCCTTATCTAAGAACTCCAAATTGTTCTCCCTTCATTTTTTAGCTACTTCAGCTAACCCTCTCCCAGCCTCATGTACGTTAAACCCATCAGGCTTGTTCAATAAACCCCATCAAGGCACAGACCAAATGACCCTCCATTTGATTTGCTCCTCTCTCTTAGCAGGCAGCTGTAGTCATAAAAAAAGAAAATAGGTGAAGCTAAAAAATAAATACCATAAAAACAAACATCATCAAGGAGTCCATTTCCTTTTATCCCATAGGAACCTACTTTCTGCCCATATCTTTAGTGTTTTTTTGAGGGTTTCCCATTCTTCTAATTCTCCAGATTCAAGAAACTTCTCATCTTTTCTCAAACACAACAGATTCTTTGTTCAATCTATTGCTTTTTCCTGGAAGGCCCAAGCCACATTTCTTTTCTTAATGGACTCCTACCCATGCTTCAATATCCTTCTCAGGTGATCCCCCAGCCCCTACGCAGATAATCTTGACCTCACACAGCACATGCATTTTACTTTATTTTATTTTTAAAATTTTTATTTTATATTGGAGTATAGTTGATTTACAATGTTCTGGTAGTTTCAGGTGTACAGCAAAGTGACTCAGTTATACATATATCTATTCTTTTTCAGATTATTTTCCCATATAGGTTATTACAGAATATTGAATAGAGCTCCCTGTGCTATACAGTAGGTCCTTGTTGATTATCTATTTTATATATAGTAGTGTGTATATGTTAACTCCAATCTCCCAATTTATCCCTCCCCCATGGCTTTCCCCCTTTGGTAACCATAAGTTTGTTTTCAAAGTCTGTGAGTCTGTTTCTGTTTTGTAAATAAGTTCATTTGTATCATTTTTCTAGATTCCACATGAAAGTGATATTATATATTTGTCTTTCTCTGTCTGACTTACCTCACTTAGTATGATAACCTCTAGGTCCATCCATGTTGCTGCAAATGGCATTCATTCTTTTTCACGGCTGAGTAATATTCCATTAAATATATGTACATCTTCTTTAAGCACATTCATCTTAATTGTTGGAAAACATGTCTGCCTCCTTTGCAAAAATGGGTGCTGCTTCACTAGTCAGTGGCTATGTTCTGCAAAAGTAGAACAGCCTTGATATTCTACAATTTTACTGCCTTTGAGGGAAAGTGGTCAATGTGACAATATTTCTTACACATTTTATTCACAGAGTTCCATAACCTAATCCCTTTAAAGCTGTATTATTATTATTTTTTAATTTTTATTTTATATTGGAGTAGAGTTGATTTACAATGTTGTGGTAGTTTCAGGTGTACAGCAAAGTGATTTAGTTATGCATATACATATATCTATTCCTTTTCCAGATTCTTTTCCCATATAGGTTATTACCGAGTATTGAGTAGAGTTCCCTGTGCTATACAGTAGGTCCTTGCTGATTAAAGCTGTATTATTTTATATACAGCATAGCTCCAGGTTGAATTTTCAGAATCTCACTCTCTTAAAATATGATTAATTTTTTTGTATTCCACTGATTCACTTTAGGTGGAAGAATTTATATCCTCGCAGATATCTTGGAGATGATCTGCTCCAGGAGTGCTCAACCTCTGTATTTCTCCTGGCACAACTGAAGGCTAACATTTTTGTGCCACTCACTCCTCTGGCTCCAAGGGCTCCTGGTAGAAGGTGTAGACTGGAGTTTCAACCCTGCTGTAGCTGGTGCCAGGACTGGAATGCCATGTTCTGACCCGAGTTATGCCAGGTGGACATGAGAGTTGCTGTCCTGGTCCCAACCTCCAACCTTACAAAAAGAAAACTGAGGCACAAAGAGGTTAGCTGACTTGCCTGTGTCATCCATCTACTTAGAAATCATCAAAGCTGGATCTAGAGCTCAAGTCTTCCGGGCTCTTTGATAAGGCAGTAAGAACTATGACTGGTGTCTTGAGAAACCCCCCACCTCAATGCCTATGTGACAGTAATGTGGTCACTTACACATTCTGGATTAAAATCTCTCCATTTTTGAGCCATTGTCGTCACATAGAAACTGTTTTGACTGAATTTAGCCTATAAAAGGTAGAATTCATCAAAATGTATTTTTTCACTCTTGATGTGAAATTAAGGTTTTGACAACTTTTTCCACATTGTAATTGGTTGTTTGAGGTTGACACAAATTTAACTCAAGGCAAGATACTATTAATCAGGAATTTCAAAGAATTTAGGAGAATGTTAACTCTCTTCAGTGTATGTGTGACAATGACTTTGAACTGAGAGGGTAGTTACCAGGTTAGTGCTCAGAAACAAACATGAGAAATAGTTGGATACAAAACCCAACTTGGGGATCACAAATAATTTCTTAAAGTAGATCTGTTTATTCACAAAAAGTATCCTAATGTTATGACAGCTCAGGAATGGCTGAGTAGTCTCTGCACCACACCCTGTGGACAGTGGGAATTTTGCACAAAACAAAGGTTTATAATCAGTCTTTTTGGCAGACCAAGTGATCTGCCATTAGGGTAATCTAACCGGGAGAAGATAACAGCATGAATGAGCAATAAGCAAGGTAAAGTTTACCCATTTATTTCAACTAATAATAGCGTGTCTTAATCTTTTAATGAGATATTGAAAAGGAAACACACACACACACACACATACACACACTTTAAAAAATCCCCACTAACACAGAGGCAGAACAAGATTTTTAGCTGACGTTCAAGGGCTGAATATTTAGGTTAGAACTGAAGTTCAAGGAGAGATGGTAAAAAGAATTGCTTGGTTTGAACTTAATGGAGAAAAAGTGGATGCACACTTTTGTATCAGCACTGTCTTGTAAATGTGATTTAAGAGAACACTGTTAGAAATCACTAGATTTCCGAGTTGTCATAGGGATGAAACCAATATTTTGCCAGTGAATAGCTCTACCCCTGAGCAGCCTAGATGAACAAGATCAAGGCCAGATTGTAGTCCCTTGAAGCATTGATGATAAGCACTCTATGGTAAAGGACACAAATTACCCTTGGAATCATAATGCAGGTACCCTGGATGTAAGAATAATGTGATTCAAACTAATTTTGGACTGCGCCAAGCAGGAAGAGAAAGTCCTTTGGGCATTCAAGAAGAACATTTAGACAAAGCAAAACAAAAGGGGAATTTGTGGTTATCCTGAAGCTGTTGCTCATTTATATTTCACTGAAGATTTAAAATGTCAGGCAAAAGAATGCAGCTATGATACACAGAGAAAGAAATTTGGAATGCACATGGTTTGTAACTAAAAAAATCAAATAGAAGGAATGATAAGCAACAGGAAAATTGAAAAGGTGTTCTCTTTAGTTTCCTAAAATTATTTATTTTGGAAACTCAGATGGGTTAGAAATATCAACACAGGCTTCTCTTATATCTCAACAGGAAGATTGAAAAGGTATTGTCTTTAGTTTCCTAAAATTATTTGTTTTGGAAACTCAGATGGGTTAGAAATATCAACACAGGCTTCTCTTATATCTCATTATGATGCCTCATATGAATTAGCACTCTTCTATGTTAATCAAAGTGAATCCCTTCCAATTATACAGATTGCTATGAAAAATCATGAGACATCACATTTTACTAAATGGGAAATACTATTGATCTAACAAGATCCACTGAATAATGGAAGGGGTCCATTTTCATTACATATTCCCTCTAGCAAAGCTGAATGTATATACGGGTGAAAGATGAAAGAATTAATCGATTTCTAGAGTTTCAGATACCTACAGAATTTCAGATACATACATGATAATTGATTAATAGACATAAATAATATTTTACTTGCCTATATCCTCACATTACTCTGCTGAAAACTGTTTAGGATATGTTTAATAAATATCAGTTCTTCCTTTTAGGAGTTTACAATCAGAAACTGATGACAATAAAACAGAGAAATACATAAAAGGAGAGATAGCTTTGTAAACCACACTTACAATGATGTTCAAATATAAATGCCTTTGATTCATTACAAATGTGGAAGAGATGTGCTTATCAAGAGGGGATAAAAAGACAATATCTGTTATTAGGAAGTAAGTTCTTGGTGCTAGCAGATTATATTGAACAGTTCTTTAATGTCTGTAAGCAGTGAATTTGTTTATCTATCTATCTATCTATGTTTCTATCTTTATCTATCCATCCTTCCAAATGAAAGAAGATATAAAATAAAATGATCAAAGGAAGTGGGTAGTGAGCAGACATAATGTGGTTCAATCAGAGGGTCTACAAGAAGAGAGAAAAATGACTAGTACGGCATTTTAAAAACAGGATGAAATACTTTGCAATTGAACAAGAGGATGTTACACATGATTTATAGGACAAATTTTAAAAATTATATGGCCTCAGAAAAGTCTGGCATATACAAAACAACAGGTGAAAAAGATAACTTCGGCAGAAGAACTGACGACTTATAGGAAAGAAATATTGTAACTTGGGATTCTGGGGACCTGAGTCTGTGGTTAAACGAACAGGAGTTGAAGGATTACATATAAACCATAGAACAAACTTAACAGGTAACAGAGTCAAATTCTTATTTTTCACTGAAATAACAAATTGTTTTACCTGGACTATATCACTTGAGAAAATATGATTTGGTCATTAAAATGACCAAAATAAACAGACAAGGGAACCACTAATTCGTGTATCTGGAATATATTAATGATCAAACTGAGAAACAGCATACATGATACAGTTGTTCGTGTGGCCATCACTCAACAAGTATTAATTGGCTGCTCTTTGTAATACATTAGAGCAAGTAGTTACTATACAAAATGCCAATTGAACACAGAGTACTTTTTTGTTTATTCTGTAAAAAAATCCTTCGGAAGAGTTGAAAAGAAAGCAAATCAGATTCAGAAAATGTCACGACTGAGAAAGCAGATTTAATGAGGGACTGGAAATAGAAATGGAAAAACAACCAAGAGTCAGTGAGGAGTTTTATTTGGGAGCTTTCTTATTTATCAGTGTTCTTTACCGACACATGGATATTGGATATGGGGAAAGTTAAAGGCGGCTGATAAATTTCTGTTTAATATGAATTGGTCATGGAACTTGTCTTACAGCCAGATGCAATGTGCAGGACAGAGATGAGTACAGAAATTGATTTCTTATATATGCGCATTCATTCAGCAAACATTTTTGTGCTCATGTTATTTTGCAAGCACTGTCTGGGCACTGGGGTTCCAACATGAATAGAGCATGGCCTCTGCCATCAGTGAGGCAACTGAGATGAAATAGCTAACTTGCCAAGCAATGGGGGTTACCCCATGGACAGTGGAAGCTAGGGGAAAGGGGGTGAAGGGTTTCTAAAGCAGATGAGGTGAGTGTCAGACTAAATGAGGAAAGAGGCTCAGAAGCCAAGGAGAGAGAGTTGTGTAATTGGTTATCAGCAGTGTCGAATTCTGTACATAGGTCAAGGAGCATCAAGATGGAGAATTGCCATTTCGTTTTGGCAGTGAGCGTGTTACTGGAGACCTTGGCAAGCCTAGCTTCTGGGAAGTGGCGTGGGTTAGGGCTGGACTGGATCGAGTTCAGGAGTATTTTTTACGGAGGAACTGAATGCATCTGGTGCACTCTAGGAGTTGGGAGAGGAAGGGGAGGGAAACAGTTGTTCGAGGGTGTGTGTATTTTTTGAGGCCCAGGGATATCTGAGACGCAGGGACCCCCACCCACAGGCTCTTGAGTTCTATTTTGTGCAAAATGTAACTTTCACTAGCAATGAGGAACAGCATTTACATCTACAAGTAGCCTTTGTTGAGCTTGTTCGCTCTCTCCAGCAGTGAGTCACTCTGTAATACTGACCCTGCCATTGAAGTCAGCAGATTCTATTTGGAGAGCGTTGGTGATTGTGGGCGAAGTTGTTTAAAAAGTTGACAAAAACCTTTACTCTCCTTGATATGCCAAACACCTGCTTGCATTGGTTTTGACGACTGAATATCAGCCTGGACCCCAAGAATGCTATATTTGAGTCAAAGAAGAGGGAAGTCTCCTCTTGTGAAGGAGCGAAACATATATGACACAGGAAGAAGTTATAATACTTTCTATTTTGGTTTCCTCTCCTTTGAAAAGAATATTAAAAAGAAAAGTGGTTCTGCAAATGCCAACTTCAATTAAAATGCTAAATACTAGTTGCGGTTCCCCACCTCTGCCAAAGGGAATGTGTCCACTGTGACCAGCCACCTGTCTCCCTTTATAAGAGATCAAGACTGCTGCCTCATCCAGCACGCTGGACTGACACTAAATATCAGTGTGATGATGAATCAAAAGTCAACAGCAGCAGAGTTTTATTTACCAAGAAATGACCCTTGGTAAGGTCATCTCTTTTTGAGAGGACATTATAGTCATTAAGGTTGAAACACTTACGCAGAGCATCTTTAGGGCCCGATTAAGGCGTGAGGTGTAGGGTTAGCAATCTTTGGTGTTTCCAGTTTGATCGAATATGTAAATACATATATGCCAACATGCTGGCCGAAGATGTTTGAGCAGATAGTCAAATGGTGCATGGTTTTCGATGGCTTAGCTAGACACAGGGAAGGTCATAGGACTAGAAATTTAAAAATCAGTTACGAAACAGGTTAAAATTGCCGTCAAGAGAGTGGGTTTGGAGTCTGTAGGACCTGGGTTTTAATGACAGCTGTGTCATTTACTAGCTGTGTGGCATCAATCAAATGATTTCAACTTTTTAAGCCTCTGTTTCCTCATCTATAAGATGCAAATAACACCAGTGACTAACGTCTATCGTTGTTTTAGGGATGAAATGACACAGTGCGTGAAGCTTAACCCAAGACCAGCTATATAGGAAATGCTTCATAAATAATAGCCTTTATTTCCCTCAAATCAAGTATCATCAATTCCTTGTTGATCAGGAAGATACAGCCGTTAGTGCTCTTTAAAGAGCTGAGAGCAAATATGAAAATGAATGTAGGAAACAGCTTGTTGTGAAAATGCTATATTTGGAAAACAATCGTAGTATGCCTAAGAGAAAAAGAGTGAGCATCATGAATTCAATCTAATCTAAGAGGATTGAAATAAGAGCATCTTAATCACGAAACAGAACCCAGAAAGAGAACCTAAAGTTATAAAAGTTATATTCACTTCTAAAATTTAATAAGATTCTGATTTCACTAAGTTAAAAAAATCATCTCTATTAAATGTAGAAATTAGCTTTATTATATGCATAAAGAGTCTCAGCGCTCTTGATGAAATTAACAGTAAACAATTATTCCAAGTAGGTTCTATGGGACATATTAGCAATAATCAGACACCAGTCAGGACCCTTCTCTCCACATGTAAAAGGCCCTACCCCATTTGTGGAATAACTCGATGGCTGAGCTCTTCGTTACATTCTTTCTTTTATGATCCCTGGTTCGTCATTTAGTATGGAGGCCCTAGAGCTCTCTCTGCCATCAATCAGACCTGGACCTTCTGCCACTTCACAGATCCCAGGTTTAATCGAAATGCCTGGCTCACCAAACCCTGTTCACATCATTCATTTTTCCATTCTTAGAAGAACTTTGTCAGTTTGAGATATGTCATTCTATCTGTAAACAGAACCCAGAAAGGAAATCTGAATGTTATCGAGCATGGATAGTCAATTGCTAAAGGATTCTGAATCTCAGTGAACAGTGGGCCTAAATGAAACCCTTAAGGAGAACCCAGAAATTCATCTTGCTGGTGCTCATCTTGGCCTGTTGAGGAAAAAGTAGAGCCCTGCCCCTTACGAAATATAAACTCTAGTTTTCTAGGCAAGAAAGAAACCTGCAAAGGCAAGGCCATGTGGAGAACTGGCCACTTACTGGGGTCGGTTGACTGAAATTCCACTTGACAAAGCCTTTCTAGCCCAAAGTGACCTCTCTGACACTGGTTGCCTACTTAATTGATGTTTTGCCATTTGTATTCATGTATCCTCAGGCTATGAGCCATCAGAGGGCACCATCTTTAGGTCTCTGTTAGAGCAACAGATCATGAAGACTTGCTCCCCCTTTCTCCGAATCTCTTCAGAGCCAAGGGGTCCTGGAGTCTGGAAGACAGGGAAGAAGAAAGGGAGAAGGGAATTTGGGTTCTGCATTTTGCTTTTGTCAACCTTCTGTAAGTCATTCAGCCTCACTGGCAGTGAATTTTTTGTATGATGGAGGTAATTATAGATACTGGCTTGAAAAATACTTTGATATCCTCAGATAAAAGAGCCTCTGAAAGGGCAGAGGATAATTATTATTAGCAGCTCAATGGTTCTTAGCTTTTTCCATATGCAGCTTCCTCCAGGGAAGCTAAATCCATCAAAATAAAACCAGTTTGAGAGAAAAGGTATGATACAAAACTATTTAAACGAGGAAAATGACTTCAAAAAGATGAACTAGATGAGACATAAAAGTGAAATAAAAAATTAAAGCAATGACATGCTTCTAAAGAAATCTCTGCAGTATCGTCAAGAAGGAATTTAACATCACACACGAGTTGTGGTAGTCATAGCGGCCTCTTGTATTTGTATAATGTCTTTCTCAAGAAGCTTACAGCTCTTTTGTGACATGAAATGATACTTATTAAATCTTCAAGATGCTAGTGGGCTGATTTCTAAGTGAGATAATTGAAGGCTGATCCACTTCATGGATTAAACCAGTAGAAAAGTGAGAATTAGAATCTAGTTTTTCCAACAGACAGTACAGAAGCAAGCAATAGGAAGATCTACCATCTCGTGGTTTCCACCGAAAATCTCTCTGTTGGAATCATTAGCTGAAAGGTAGAGGGAATTTTTGGCATTTGTTCTGACTTTTGTCTTACCATTTAGCAAGTATTAAAAAAACAATTATTTATGAAGGTCCTCCTAGGAATCTGATCCTTGCTACGAGAATAAAAATAGGGAATTAAAAAAAAGAAAAAAGCAAGTATAATATCCAGTGTCTAGCCACAAGAAGATCATGATGTAATTGAGGAGAAAAGGCATACACAAAGCAAATTGTGGACAAAGTATTATTTTATATTTCAGTATTAAATGCTATCTACTCTGTATACAGATGGCCAACAAACACATGAAACGATGCTCAACATCACTAATCTATAGAGAAATGCAAATCAAAACTACAATGAGGTATCACCTAACACCAGTCATAATGGCCATCATCAAAAAATCTACAAACAATAAATGCTGGAGAGGGTGTGGAGAAAAGGAAACCCTCTTGCACTGTTGGTGGGAAGAGGTGTGGAACACTCTTCCACAGCCACTATGGAGAACAGTATGAAGGTTCCTTTAAAAACTAAAAATAGAACTACCATATGACCCAGTAATCCCACTACTGGGCATATATCTTGAGAAAACCATAATTCAAAAAGAGTCATGTGCCACAATGTTAATTGCAGATCTATTTACAATAGCCGGGACATGGAAGCAACCTAACTGTCCATCAACAGATGAATGGATAAAGAAGATGTGGCACATATATACAATTGATTATTACTCAGCCATAAAAAGAAACAAAATTGAGTTATTTGTAGTGAGGTGGATGGACCTAGAGTCTGTCATACAGAGTGAAGCAAGTCAGAAAGAGAAAAACAAATACCGTATGCTAACACATATGTATGGAATCAAAAAAAAAAAAAGGGTTCTGAAAAACCTAGGGGCAAGAGAGGAATAAAGATACAGATGTAGAGAATGGACTTGAGAACTGAGGACACGGGGAGGGGGAAGGGTAAGCTGGGACAAAGTGAGAGAGTGGCATGGACATATATACACTACCAAATGTAAAATAGCTAGCTAGTGGGAAGCAGCCACATAGCACAGGGAGATCAGCTCGGTGCTTTGTGACCACCTAGAGCGGGGAAAGGGAGGGGGGGGGGGAGGGAGATGCAAGAGGGAGGAGATTTGGGGATATATGTATATGTATAGCTGATTCACTTTGTTATACAGCAGAAATTAACACACCATTGTAAAGCAATTATACTCCAATAAAGATGTTAAAAAAATAAAAAATAAAATAAAATAAAATAAAATAAATGTTATCTACTCTGAAGAGCTTTCCATGATTATGGTACTGGAAGGTAAATTTTTTAAAAACATCTGTAGCACTCCTAGAACTATGTTTCTTTTAACGTTTGTAAGAGGCAGATATCTTGTCACACCTTCTCTCTGGGGTCAGAGTTTAAGCTTATCAAGAGTAAGAACCATGTTTTATTTTATAGCAAATTTCAGTCCGTGCTTCACATTGTCCAGGACACAACATAAGGGCATGTCTGTTGAATGACATACTGATACAATAATTTTTAAATATAACAGTTAACTATATCACAAGGACAATATGTGCAACAAAATTGCTGAGCATGTTTTCATTCATAATTAAAATCCATTAGGCTCCAAACAATTAGGAAATAATCACGCCATTCCTGATATCCTTTGAGTCACTCAATAGCAGTTACAAATTAAAGTTTAAAAGTTCCTTACCATTATTTCACTGTTCTTCAGAACTATAGGAACTTAGCTTTGTTTTACTTTCCTCAATAGACAGATGACATAAGAAATAAAGAAAAGTGAGAAACCTGCATTATCATCCTATCTTCAAGATTTCCTTGTCATCTTTGCAGCCCTTAGACCCCTTACTTTAGCAGGGATAAGAGAAAGAGGACGGACTAAAGAAAACAGAAGCCAGGAGTTCCAGAATGTATTTGTAAGGACAGCTAGTATTCTGCCTAATTTCCTTCCCTGGCAGTGGCAGATGGGAATGGAAAAGGCTGCCTGCCTATGTGCCCCTGGAATAAGGTGAGTTAGTGGTCTGGGTTAGTAGTGCAGGATAACGTTTCCACCTCACCAAAGGAAAGGAGGAAAAATAATTGAGTGATAGCTCACTTTCTTCTTTGAAAAAATAGCACCTACTTTGCATGAATATCTGATAATCACGTGTTTAAGCAAAATGTTTCTAAATGAAATTAAGTTTTCCTTTCACTCATTGCGTATAAAATAGTTCATATTTACATATTAAATACTGACCCAGGCAGAGAGCTATACATACACAGTTAAGTATGCAATTCCCTTCCTCCGAGATGCTCTCAGTCCTAGAAACAATGACTTAGCAGGGACACATAGGACTTTCCCAGAGAACTAAAATAGTAACTAAACATTTTTAAATAGATCAGTATGTGATTTACATTATGCATAAGCTTAGGACCAATTTTGCCATTTCACTTATCTCACCACCCTCTTCCATTCTTCTGTGAGAGGGAGAAAAGGATAGGAAAAGAAGTAAGGATTTTCACTCCTTCACTCCTGGGCGGAAGTGAAAATCCCTTTCTTGAGAGGTTTTAGATTTATTTTGACTATCCAGCACCACGGCCTTTTCAGGTAACATTCCTTTGTTTTCTGAACTGCCTGGAATAACTTCTCAGGAGAAGCCATGATGTCCAGGCCACCCAGGGTCAACCAAGTTCAACTCTTATTCCCATTGTAGGGAGTGAGACACTGGAGTTGGCTTTGCCCAAAAATAGCCTGTGTCCATGTGGTAGAACGAGCTTGACATCACCAAGCTCTAAACTCATAGCCTGAGTCCTGCTTTCAGAGGGAAAGGACTCCAAGCCCTTCAACTTTGCCGTTATGCAAGTTTGTAATTACTCATGAGGGCGTTGATAGCCAGAGCCCTGAGACAGTATCATCATGATCAAGGCGGGTGCCTCAGGACGATGCCAAAGGGATGAAGGCTTCACCTTTGAGAGCATATTTTCTTTCTACCAACACTGAAGGTAGTCCAAGGAACAGAATCTTGGATTTCTACTGGTATAGGTTCATTAACCCAAATCCCTCTAATTCACCATAATTTGTTATGGCATTCTCACCTTCCACATTTTCCAAAAGGCTGATCATCTCAACAACTTAATGAAGTAATGACAAATTTGATTGATAGGCCAAACCTCCATTAGACAGATGGACTTTATATTTTGAGCCTTCTCTAGCACTTCAGTACATGCATCAAAATTGGGTAGATGAAATTTTAACTGTAGAAGAGAGAAAACTCAGTCGACTATGTATAGAATGCTTATTTTTCTCCCGAATCTGTTCTCAGTAAAAATCTTATTTTCAGAAGACTTTCGCTAAACTATTAGTGTGCCACATATAATGATTTATAAATGCTGCCTAATAAATCACTTCCCTGTCTCATAGCTAAATATTAGTATCTCTTTTGTTTTCACAGACAGACAAAATGAAAGTCATAGATTAAATTAATGGAAGGAAAGTGAACTACAAACCATGGTGACTTCTCCTTTGGCAAAGTGAATTATTCATGAAACCTCTATTGCAAGTTTCCAGTGCCAAAGGTAGCCCTTAGGATGATTTTTTTCTCAGCCTCTGGGCTCTGGAAGTAATTGCAAATGGGTAGCAATTACTTTTGGCATCTTCCCACTTCATATCCAGTGCCCTAATCCCACCTACTTTTCTGCAACCCAGTATTTAGGGACCTTATCCAAGCTTATGGCTCTCCAAACTCTTTTCTGAGTTATTCCTTTCATCTCTACCCTGCACTGGAGGCCCACAGTGTCCATAATTGTTATAGTCACACACACACACACACACACACACACACACACACACACACACACAGAATATTAGAAGAACGTTTTCTTATTGTAGGCTCAAGATCCTTCACACTGAGGTATGAGTGACTAATATGCTTATGCATTTTGAGAGAAGTTTGTTAACTAAAATGAAACTTCAGTTGGATGTGATATGCTGGGGAGACGGTCTTTAACTTTCTTGTCTCCTTCTTTATGCCCTAATGTCCACCTGCCCAACTCCCATCTTCCAAACAATACCGAGCAGAGTTAGTTGGCAAGTGGTATTCTGCTCCTGAATGATTGCTTGAGAATCTAGACCTTGACACGGAGACTCTGCAGACCTCAGCCATATTGAAAGCAATCTCCTAGCATACAGTCTGAGGAAGGGCTAAAAATCTAACTCCCTGCTCCTTAACTCATGACAGACAATACAGTACAGGAGTGTAGAATAATAGCCTTTAGGTTCAACTTCTGGTGTGTGAATTTTGGCCCTGCCACTTAGTAGCTGCGTGACCCTAGACCATTTACTTAACCTCTTCATAAAATGGGGATGCTAATAGCTATTAGCTCATCAAATGATTTTAAGGATTCATTGATATAATAAATATATGGTGCAGTACCTGGCATAAATTGAGTACTCAATCAATGTCAGCTATTATTATTAGAGCAGCAGTCATTATTATATACCATAATACCATCTAACAGAAAATCCCCAAGTGGGCAGCTTCAGGGTGTACCTGTGGTTACAGCCCTTTCAGAGCATCCTGGTATTTAGTGCTTCATCTATTTTTTTCTGTGTTTCGTTATTTATTTGTGGTTGCTGTGCATCAGGCACTGTGCTAGGAGCTGGCCACTACAGTGAGCTACGTAATTATGGCTCCTATGCTGATGAAGCTTCCAGTGCAGAAAGAATAACAGAGAGAACTAATTACAGAACCCATTTCAATGATGCTAAGCCCTGTGCAAAAGACATGTGTTGTGAAAGCAGGTAATGTTTGGGGGTGGGAGGCTAACAACCAGGATCAAGAAAGAATCCGTCTTGAAGGATGAGTAGGAATTAGATAGTCCAGAGTTGGGAGCAGGACAGTAGAAAACAAGTAAGTGGAAACGTGGTGTGTTATGGACTGAATATTTGTGTGCCCCACCCCTGCAAATTCATTTTGAAGCCCTAACCCTCAATGTGATGGAGACGGGGCATTTAGGAGGTAATTCAGATTAGATGAGATCATGACAGTGGAGCCCTGGTGATGGGATTAGTGTCCTAATACGAAGAGAAAGAATTCAGAACTCTCTCTCCTCCCTGTGAGGACACAGCAAGAAGACAGCCATCTTCAAGCCAGGAAGAGAGCCCTCACAGGGAACTGCCGCATCTGTAAGCCCGGGCTGGCAGCTTGATCTTGGACTTTCCAACCTCCAGAATTGCGAGAAATAAATATCTGCTGTTTAAGCCTCCCAGTCTACGGTATTTTTTTATGGCAGCCTGAGAAGACTAAGACATGGTGGAAGGTTGCATCGGAAGAGGTGATAGGAAGCCTGTATAGCTGGAGAAGAGGAGAGTGATGGTGGTGGTGATTGGGAGGCATGAGGTGAGTGGTGCAGAATTAGGATGGAGTCAGGGCAGGGTCTGGAGAGGTCAACTGTTCTCAGTCAGGAACAGGTATTTGGAAACGTTTGGTGATATTTTTGGTTGTCACATCTGCGGGTAGGGAGTTCTACTGGCATCTAGTAGGTAGAGGCCAAGGATGCTGCTAGACATCCTACAAGGCAGTGGACAGCCCCCTCCTACCCTCCACACCCCAGGAATTTTCCAGCTAAAAGTGTCAACAGAGCCAAGCTTGAGAAACCTTGGGATAGACAGGTCATCATATGGGATCCTGAAGGGCAGGTTCAAAGCATTGTGCTATATCATGAGAATAAGGGGAATCCATTGAAGGAGTGTAAGAAAACCTGTGATGTGATTGTATTTGGTATCTTAGAAAGCATCTCTGGCTGCTCTTAGGGAAGAGCAGCTGATAGACTTTTGCCAAAATGTTCTTTTTTCTTTCAAATCAAAGTCAGATGAGAGATGTTGGTGGCTTGGACCTTGCTTGCCTTCAAAGATATATCCCCCAATTTCCTAAACTTTGAACTGGGGAGTGAATTAACTAGATGTGGAGGAGAAGCAGAGAAAATAATTGGACTCCAGAGACAGGGAGATGTGCTTTTCTTTGGGACTTTCTGAGTCTGATGAAAGCACCTCTTCTTCTCCTCCCGAGGATGCGTGAGTCATTGCTGACTCTGCCCTGGCTGGTGGCTACCACACAGGCCTCAACACCTGCTCCACTGTCTCCACCTGCTTTTTCTCCTTCCATTCTGCACGTCTGACTGAGAATCGTCTCTTGAGAGCTCCTCCGCCCAGTTAGACTCACTCTAGAAACAGATGTGTGCTGATTACTGCTACATGGATACCCAGAGTCTTCCTTGGCCCAGTGCAAAATCTTACGTCTATCAATCGTGTCAAATGCTTTGAAAATAGAACACCTGTCTCCTACTTCAAAACTGCATTTCTAACAAATTCCACAAATCAGTGGTCTGTCATGCCTGATGCTGATACCTGATCTGATCTGATCTGATCATGCCTGATACCAGGCACATGGTATCGAGACAGCCAGGATTTTCCAAGATGATCCAGATTTTATGTTATTTGCTGCTTTTCAATAAAAATAATTCATCATGGATATCTGTAACTACATCTAATGGCTATCCTAAATCCTTTCTGAGAAAAAGGCAAGGTGTTAATATATCTAAATGTGATTTAACTTTTAGATTGGGAAGATTTTCCACTCCCTAAATTCATAAATCAGAAGAAATCCTGACTGAGTAGTGACAAATAAGGTTGCCGTATCTGTGAGTCGTAGCATTACTTGACGGGAACAACAGAGAAAACAGTCTGACACTCATACATGGAGGCATCTAGAGTTGGCTGTTCCAAGATGCATATATGAGCCAGATATAGATAGACCAGGGTCCCTTGAATTGAGGAATAGGAAAATCTGGAAAGTAAATGCGTGAAGCAATCAGATGTAAGAGAATAGTGAGTGCTTGAAACTCCTGGGAACTAGAGTGGCTATGTCAACCTACAGGTGTTCCAATTAAAAAAAGAAAATTAAGCAAGGTGCTACCAGGTAAAGCACGTGTACAAGCATCCGTTGGCCAATAACTGCCAGTCTGTAAATTCTGATCAAGGGGAAAATAAAAAGAAAACCTGAAGACCTCCACTGGCAACTTCAAATCCAATGAAAGAGAAAATATTGCTAAAATACTGAAAGACCAAAACAATGGATGTACTGTTGATACATAGTGGACTTTTTTACAAAAACTCTCTTCTCTTTTGTGACGTTATAATATTTATGGTGATCGTGTAAATAAAATTATTTCTTTCACTCTCTTTCTCTCACCATCTTCTCGCCACCAATCTCTTTCCTCCACACACACAAAACATTACCATAATATTAGGGGTGTGAGGTCAAGCAGAGGCGGCAAGGAAATTCACAATCACTGCTGATCCTCTGTCCTTAATGTGTACTGCCGCATCTGTAAGCCCAGAAAAGTAGGTCAGCAAAATCTGAAGGGACATATTAACTGTAATGCCTGGTGCATAATAGAGCACATTAAAGACAGACTTTCAGCCTTAACTCTTAATCTCTTTCCAGCTTTGGTAGATTTAAAAATCTGATATTCTGAGCACAGCATTATGCTTCCCAGGGCTACAGCTGTGCATTGCTTTCTATCTTGGGAGGAGATGTTTTTGCACAGGTCTAAGGAAATGCAACACAAGGGAAATGCCATTTTAACAAATTTCAAGGGAGGGGGAAAAGTGCTCTTCTTTTTGCAGCAACAGAATTTTGCTGGAGTGGCAATGTTGTACAGTTATCAAACAGATACATAAAAATGGAATTTTCAATTTAAGGAAACTCTAGTATTCTAACATTTGTATAGTGCCATTTATTCCTTAAGAACCCAAACACCTTTACACCTATTAGGCACCATCCTTATCCCAAAGTTTACTTTCTGGGGCTATCCAGACCACTGTCATATTTCCTTAACTTTGCTCTGTGACACAGGTGGAGATAGAGAGAGAGAATCAAAGTGGAGGGAAGGTGCTGAGATTTTGGTGGTAATAGATGGCTTTTGCAAAGGCTAAAGATGATGAAAGTATACATGTTATGGCTTCTTCGTGTATTTCCCAGAAACTTTCTGTAAGATTCAGACCCACCAAACCCTTACTGGGTTCCCTAAATCCTACATTCAACAAATATTGACGAAGGCCAGGCATTGTTCTAAGTACTGTAAATGGGGTGGCAGCTGAGACAGACAGGTTTCCTACTCTCAAGGAGCTAAACTAATGGAGAAGGAGGCAGTCAAAAGACAAACAAATCAGGAAAATGACACACACACTATGCAGAGAATTAGCTGAAGGCCTGGGTGGCTCCTTAGATTATATGGTCAAAGAAGACAATGCCCAGGTTGAGACAAGAGTGACAAAAGGAGCCAGCCATGTAAAGATTCTAGAGAAAGGGCATTCCGGGCACTGGGAACAGCCAGTACCAAGACCACAGTTTGGGTGTGTTAGTTTCCTATGGCTGCTGTAACAAATAGACACAACCCTAGCAGCTTAAAACCACACAAATTTATTATAGCTCTAGAGGTCAGAAGACCAACATGTGTTTCACTGGGCTAGGATTAAGGCATTGGCAGGTCAGCTTTCCTTGCAGAAGCTGTAGGGGAGATGCTATTTCTTTGCCTTTTCTAGAAGCCATCTACATTCCTTGGTTCATGGCCCCCTCCTCGGTCTTCAAAACCAGCAGAGTAACATCTTCAAATCTCTCTGAATTTGACTCTCCTGACCCCCTCTTTCACTTATAAGAGCTCTTGTGATTACACATTTAGCCCACCCAGGTAATTCAGGATAATCTCCCTATCTAAAATCCTTAGTTTAATCACACCAGCAAAGTTTCTTTTGCTGTGTAAGGCAGCACATTCACAGGTTCTGAAGGGTGGGCATCTTTGAGGAGCTAAGGTGGAAATCAGCATTTCTATGTTCTAGAGACAGAAAGAACCATTGTGGTAGGACTGTAACAGTAAAATAGAAAATGATGGGGCGAGGACCGGTCCTGACTTCCTAGTAGCAGCAATAGATGACATCACCACATTCACTATTTAATTGGACTTCCTGCAGATCTGATGTTGCCATCTGAGAATGAGGACATTCAGGCTTTGGGGTTTCTGACCTTCCTTGATTCATAGTAAACCAGGATTAGAATTCCTTAGTCTAATTCTCTAGTTGTAAATACAACAAAATTTTAGCATTTATTATATAGTATCTTTTTTCTGCTTCCTACAATCATAGAATTTCAGCTCTCAAGAAAATTTGAAAGATTGCCTCATTGGGTTCTTAATTTTTATGAAAAAAAAACCCAACACATTGAGATTTATAGAAGTTAAATATCTTTCCTAAAAAGATGGACCTGAGACCAGAAGTTGACTGTGCAGTGTCCCTATCCCTTTCTCTTGTGCATGATTACATTTAGGTGCGTGTTGCCTTTCCTAGTGGCAACTGCTTCTGTGGGTGCAAGGAGTTATGTTGGTCTGGATGCTCCTGGAGCCAAGCATGCACTGCTTTGCATGCATAGAACAGTAGGGGATGAATAATACTTGTTGAGTGAAAGGTTGAATCAGACCATTGTCCTTTTTTTTCACTCAGAAAAGATTTGGTGACACAGAAATTTCCTGATTTAGAGGATGCCTGTAGACATGTAGCATTTTTTTTTTTATCATTTGCAAGATTCTTTAAATGGATATCATTCAAACTGGACAAGACAAACCAATCACATGAGGGTATACTTGAGACTTTCCTAATTACTTAACACTCTTGGGTGCAGGTACTGAGCAAAACTTGCTAACGAAACGTTAACTATTTGGAATCTATTAGCTATTTACATTAATTGAATTTGAGGATTCTCTTGTCTCTGCAATAGATTTTAAAAAATGATTTAAAAAATAATATTTCAGAGAAGTTTGAGACTTTCCAATTCTCCCTATCAACCATCTCCCTCCGAATTTGACCTGTGGCAAAAAAAAATATGCAAACAGAGCAGTTAGTGAAGGACTTGAGGAAACTCAAAACGTGTGAGAGAAAGGAAATAGTCCTAATGATTAATAGGAATTTGGTTATATAGATTAGAAGGTTGATTGACACCGGAGATAAATTTTGCAGCTTAGCTTGTGACTCTGAGCTTTGTAGATAAGGTAATAACTACCGGCAACTTCCAACTTGCTCCTAAAAATAAACTATTGAAGTAACTTCTGAAAAATGCAGGAAATGGTGAGACAAATTGATTCACGTAAAGAGGAACAAAAGAATTACTTAGAGCCTGTACTGGGTAAGAAAGCTGGTTGGGGCAGATCCCAGAGGCAGGACTGGGTATGTCTCCTGGGTGTGGATCAAACCTGTAAAGCTCAGGGAAGAAGGTGTGCTAATCTTTGAGCAGTTGGCAGAAGACTGATCTAACTTCTGTACTTTACATGTCACTGCCCTTTAACTTTTCTCAAGATCCCCATAGTGGAAATAAAAATATTTCTAGATTCTTCTCTAAACTGTGTATGTAGTCATCACTTCAAACTGTTCACCTATATCTTACCAAAGGTAATTTATAATCTTGCATGTGCTGTGTAAATCAGTATATTGAACCAAAACCAAGCCACAAGTTATTTATATAGAGGGCCAGCTCTCAGAGCATTCGGTTGAGTTATTTCATTTCAGTGAGAAGTTAAGAGGAAAACACACCCAGCAAGCATTTTTTAATGTTAATCATAGGGCTTTTTGCTTCGTTAAAATGAATACTGTGTGTTTCCAACATACTTTAATTCTGGGCATACAAAGTTCTTAGAAGATGTGAGTGTATATATCAGGTATTTTAAAAAATAGTTTATTAGAGCCATTATAGTGCAATATTACATTCTCTATGCCATATAATTGTAACTTATTTAAAATTAAGAGCTTTTAGCATGCTGGCTGTGACTTAATATTATAAAATATGGTCCTAGAGCTTAAGAAGCTTAATAAGTACAGACTCTTTGAGCAGGTTAAAATTCAACAAATTTTTACTGCTCATTTATTGAAGGCTCATGCTCAACAGGGACCTATAAGGTTTGGCTTTTGCATTTAAGGAAATTAAGATCAGATTTGTGCCATAAAAACTAGTATATTATCAAGTATGAAATATATGAAGAAAATAAATCCATGATTTGAACCAGGAATGAAAAAAGGGTTTCAAAGAGAACTTGAGTATTAAACTGTTGATTGATGAGTAAGATTTAGAAGATGATAGGGGTGGAGAAGACATTCAATACTAAACATAATGCTGCCATGATAACAGATCATTGAGTGCCTCCTGCACGCCCGCTATAATGCCGAGTCCTTTACGGATATTTCGAAGCCTCGACGTTACATTACATTAAATCTGCAAAGAATCACTAGCCCCATTTTATAGATGAAGCACCTGAGGCTCAACGATGTCACAGCTAGCTAATAACAGAACCAGGACTCCAACGCAGATCCAGCCCGCTCCAAAAACTACACTTTCCACCACAAAAGGGCAGAAGCACAGACATAAAAATATTGTGATGAGGAGGCTTGAGGGGAGGATAGATTATGCATAAAAATGGGCATTAAGTTTGGATGGGTCATATGGAGCTAAACTGTGGAAGGGTTTAACTGCTAAGATAAAGAGTTGCACAAATGTATTTCATGCCACTGAACTGTACAGTTAAATATGGTTAAAATAGTATGTTTTAGGGCTTCCCTGGTGGCGCAGTGGTTGAGAGTCCGCCTGCCGATGCAGGGGACACGGGTTCGTGCTCTGCTGGGGGAAGATCCCACATGCCGCGGAGCGGCTGGGCCCGTGAGCCATGGCCGCTGAGCCTACGCGTCCGGAGCCTGCGCTCCGCAACGGGAGAGGCCGCGGCGGTGAGAGGCCCGCGTACCGCAAAATAAATAAATAAATAAAATAGTACGTTTTATATTACGTGACTTTTACTACAATAAAAAGACATTAAAAAAAAAAACAAAATATTTGAACAGGCATTTCACAAAGAGGATGTATGAATGGTAAATAAGACAATAAAAATGCTCAATATCATTTTCCATAAGGGAAATACAAATTAAAGCTATGATGAGATATCCCCACATATATATTAGAAGATGAAAATAAAAAAAAAATACTGATGATACGAGTGCTGGAAAAGATATGGAGCAACCAAATCTCTCATACATTGCTAGTGATAATGTAAAATATTACAGTCATTCTCATAAACAGTTGCCAATTGTATATAAAGCTATGCATTTACTAACCATATGACCTAGTAATCACACTACTGGGTATTTACCCTAGAGAAGTAGAAACTTTCGTTCCCACAAAATTCTGAACACAAATGTTCATACCAACTTTATTTACAGTGGCTGGAAACTGAGAACAACCTAAATGCCTTTCACCTGTGGTACCGCTATATGATGTAATACTACTCAACAATAAAAGAAACAACTATTGATACAAAAGAAGAAAAAAAAAGTTTAGCTGGGTCCCCTAATGGAGTAGGGAATATCTCTTGGTTCTTGGCAAAATTTTGGCAAACACTATATGTTCTGTGCAGATTTCTGGCTCAGCTTAATAAATGGCAAATTTCCTTTTATTTCCTTCTGGGGACCCTGGAGTTCTTCTCTCTCTTTTTTTTTTTTTAGTGGTATGCGGGCCTCCCACTGTTGTGGCCTCTCCTGTTGCGAGCACAGGCTCCGGACGCGCAGGCTCAGTGGCCATGGCTCACGGGCCCAGCCGCTCCGCGGCATGTGGGATCTTCCCGGACTAGGGCACGAACCCGTGTCCCCTGCATTGGCAGGCAGACTCTCAACCACTGTACCACCAGGAAAGCCCTGGAGTTCTTCTCTTTCTTCTCTCCCTTTAGAGGCTTCTGCAGAGTAAGTAGGTCAATGGTCCAGCTTTTCTCTTCATTCTTTCCTCCCCACTAGAACAACAACCCCAAGCTCATATTTTTGTTGTCTTATTTGCATCCTTATTGAGTATAATAGATGGGACCTGAACCAAAGGACCATGGCCATAGCAACATGGATGGACAGATCTCAGGGAAAGCACCATCTATCAGTCATGAATGAAAAACATAAACTTACGTTTGGAAAAATGTGAAATTATTTCAAGGGTTAAACCAGTAAATAAGTATTTCAAGGACTTGACATGAGGAAGGGATTCAGTGAAGGAAACAGAGCTATTATCTACCTTTATAGAACTCCGAAATGGAAGAAGTACCTGGGAAAGGGGATATATAGCTTAAAAGTAAGGATGGGAAAAGTAGCTTGAAATACATAAGGGATGAAGTAGTTAGGGAGGAGAAAACATACATGACCTTGGCCCTTTCATATCAGATAATTTGGGCATGCTATTTTAGAAATAGGTAAGAAATGTGAAAGGTGATAATCAGTAAGTAGACATTCATGCAAGCTCTGGTATTGAGAACCAGCCACCAGGTGAACATTTTAAAAAGGTATGTTATTCTTTTCTCCACCCAGAGCAACTTGTCTTAGATCACTGAAGGCAATTAACCTAAATTTATGCCACAGATAAATGCAAAATTAGTACCAGACAGAAGTTATGGGTAGAAATTAGGGAGCCAGAGCTGATTGATTATGTCAAGTAATAATTAGTTGCTCTAACTTTGTGCTCTGTCGAAATACTTTAATACTAGGCAAACTTTACCACCATCCTCCATTCCTGTTTTTTGTTACAGTATCAGTGTATTTCCTACAAAGAAGAAATCTGAACACGATGAGAGGAAAGGGGATTTGTCCAGAAATTACAGGAGAGATTGGCATGATGGCTTAGAGAAAGCAAACCGATAGCATCCTTTTGGGAGGATGTACTTTCCCTCTCTTTATCACCTTCCTGCTCTCAGTGTGGAAATGCCTTTGTCCTTGCTAGTTTCCTTTTCTTCACTTCTTTCCAGTCTGGGAACCAGTGACTATATCCCTCAGGTTTCATTTTCCAGATGAATATACCGATCATTGAAAATGTAAGTGATGATGCTGTCTTTTAGGAGGTTGGTACAGATCCCGGTGCACAGACTTGTGCTCATCAGCTGATCCTGTCCGCTGCTCCTTCTAATCCACGGCGAGATTAGTGTCTGCTTTCCCCATCTCTTCTCTCCTGTTCCCACGTAGGCCTGTGTGCACACGTGTGTGTACAGCATGTGTGGGCAATGGGAGAAGAGACCGAACACTCTGGACAGGAGGAGTTGTTATATGGGAGTTTCATAAAACGCTGAACTCATATTAATCTGTAAATTCTCAGTCTTGGTCAGAAACTGGGATAATCATGTTTGCTTCCTTGAATTCATCTTTACTCAAAAAAAAAAAAAAGAAAGAAAGAAAGAAAAGAAACAATAAATTTCATGTTTCTCACCTTGAAGCTTGAATTATTATAGTGAATCTAAAATCAAGATTAATTTTATCTTGTATCTTACAGCTGTCAGCTATGTAAGCTGTAATAACATTTGCTTGTACTTTGTTAAACCTTCCTGCCTGGAGCAGGTGGTGAGATTCTGGGAATGAGAGGCAGGTGGGGTTGTGAGGGGGGGCAATAAATCACGGTTCAATTGCCCCGTGCTCTTTGGAGTAATTGGTGTTTGGTTTACGGTAATTGGGACTGAATTCGGAGGCCGGGTCTGTAGCTCTGGCTGTCCTAAGTGTGCTGCTGAAGCACCCAACTGTATTGCTTTCAGGGCAGAGGAAATTAGGCGCTCTTGAGGAGTCCCACTGTTTTGTAGATTGACTAAATCTCAAGCAGGCGCAGCCCTAATCCTGGGCCTTGGAAGGAGCCTTTGGGGAGCCGGCTATGAGGGTTGGCATGCTCCAAGAGGAAAGCAGTGAGCAAAGAGAATGCTGTAGGAGGGAGCAATCCCCAAGGGCCCAAAGCGCAGAGTTTTAGAACTCAAAACATTGCTGGCCTGGGGACCAGGAAACTCCTGCCACCCTTCTGTGAAAAGGGGTGGTACCTGGAAAGCCAAGTCCAGAAAATGAGATATGTAAGGTTTCTGGATCATCCAGGGATGACACAACGTGAAAGCCGGAGACTCAATGTTTCCAAAGGATTTATCTTTGTTTTAAATTTCCCTTCCTTTCTTATAAATACTCCAAACCCAGATAACAGGGTAAATGACTGGGTCGCATCCCCTTGTCAAGGCAGGCTTGCGAAAACACAATAGGGGTGAAAGAGGGCAACGTACACCCAGAAGCCCAGACCTGCTTCTGTACATTTCCAGCAAAGTACAGAATGTACAAACATTCCAGCAATGTTTGGAAACTGTGCATCTGAGCAAATTAAGGAAAAGGAAAAGAATGAAGGGAAGAAAAGTAGAAGAAAAGAGAAGGGGAGAGAGAGTGAAAGGAGGACGAGCAAGGGGGAAAAACTGGGAGAAAACAAAAGAGGCAAGTCAGGCGGGGATGGGTAAACTTGGACTCTGACTCTCCAAGTGATTTTGGTCAGCCGGCTTGAGCGCAGATGGACTTGGTGGCCGAGAGCAGAAACTGATAGGTGGGTGGGGCTGAGCCACCCTGGAGGGGGTGTGTGTGGCTGGGAGTGTGAGAGAGGGCCAGGGAGGACGCGGAGTTTTTGATGCATGGTGTCCAGACCGGGCTGACTCCAGGGCTGACCCTTCGGTGAATGAGAACGAGACACACAGGCATTCTTACACATAAAAAGAAAATTGAGGAGAGAGTGAAGTTTTGTCCGAGCTAAGCTCAACTGCTCCCAAAACAAAGTAGTCGAGTGGTGAAAGGTTAATTTGGGGGCCCTCAAGCAAAGCTTCTGAGGGGGCTTATTGGTCCTTGTTAGTCATTAAATGAATAGCCTGTAGTCACTGCCTCCCAGGCCCCAGAAACCGGAACCTGTTCCCTGATCAGTAGTGAACAAAACTTAGCATTTGAGATAGTCATTGTATATTCTTTGGTTGGGGGGCATGGAAGTCTGAGTATTTTCTGTAGGACTAGGATTTATGTTATAGATGGTAACTAATGTTTGATTCACCGACAACCCACGTTCCCTTCTCTAGAGTCTAGACCCTCTCTTTAAATAGCTAATGCTTCAGGCTGACTGAATATCAGTTACTGATGTGTGGAAGTTAAGTACAAATGTGTTTATTTGGGAAGGAGGATGCTTGAACGTGTACCTAAATTGCTTGGACTTCCAGCTGCAACAAAACATGCCTTGGCTACACTGGATGGGGAAATGATGTATGTGACAGGGGTCACCATTATTTAAATTTAGTGCCACTGAGAGGCTGAATGTGCAGAAAGAAATGAGGAGAGGAGGGAAAAAATGGGCAAAGAAGAAGAATGGGCCAAAAGAAAAGAGGTGTGACAATAAGGAAAGGTGAAGTGACACCAGTCATTGCCTGGTGTGACATTTAATGGCCCCAGGACCGTGGTGACCTTCTCCGAGTGTAAACTGGGGAGCAGGGAGTGGCCTCTGGAGCAGTAATTGCAACGTGGCACCTCTACAAAAACCGGTTTTGAACAGAGGTAAGGCCTTCCCCTTGGAAGGACCAGCCTTGTTCAGGCTGGATATTAGAGGCCCAGATGCCCATCCCCACAGCAGGAATAAAGGAGAGAGGGATCGTATTTTAAAGCTCCATTAACAAAGAACTTTACTCAAGGAGGAGCTGTTAATAAGTAATGAAACAAAGTGCCTGTTATGGAGATTAAATGCCCCTGTGTCTAGGTACAAAGTTCAGGCTGCAAAGTGCAGCTGTCACCCCGTCTCTAACCCAACCGCAGCCTTAGAACCCCCAGTTCAAAGTGTGTCTTGCTGCCTTCCTGTTACTAGGCTGCCCAGCACAAGGTCCGGCCAGGGTGCAGAGTTCAGCGTCTGAGGCTCTGCTGACTGCCTTCTTTGTTTAGCTGGGGCCAGCTTTAGATAAGCCTCGAACTGCTTATTTAAGACGATTATTACATACAACTGACAGATTATTTTCCCAGATTCTTACACTTATGCTTTACATGCAAGCTTAAACGGTACCATGCTAATTTCTCAAGGATTTGTATGTGTGCAATAGCAATTGATATAAGGACGTATGAAAGACTAGGTCAGAAATCTATTTCTAAGGAAGAACTGTGGTCCAAGCAGACACAGCAAACTAAGACCCTTTGAAGTAAGTACTTGAGCGGGCAATTTCAAGACAGGTCAAAGAATTCTCTCTCTAACAGTCAGAGATCAAATAAATACGAGATTTACCCTTGAGAATCGAGTAAATCCTCGCCTCGTATGACAGGAGACCAGTGTTAATTCAATTCTGTATAGAGAAGGTCTCTTTAGCTGCTCTTTTTATTTATCTACGAAGGACTCAGAGGGAAACTCCCTTTTGCAAGTGGTTCCCATTATTTGACCCGATTTAGCAAGAGTCTTGGGAAGGCGGCAAAATGTTAATTAGTATCCCCATTTTACAGACGAGGAAACTGTGACTCAGAGATGTTAGCAGCTTGGCCTGGGGTGCAGAGTTAATATATTGCAGAACCAAGACCACAGTCCATCTCTCTGGCTTTCCTCTCAGCACTTTTTCTACTAGTCCAGGGCTACCTCATATGTCCTGACCCCAATTTTCCTTACATGGTCATAGCTTTTTCGTTCTTTACTTTATGGAAATGAACAGAGTCCAAATGAAACCCAGTAGGGCAGGCAGTTTGGGAGATGTAATTTGATAGAGCGCTTCAGATAAGGGTTTAGAGACACGGGGTTTGAGTCCATGTTGGCCTGTGCCAGCCACCTGTGATTTACGTTCCCCCTCCCTCCCGGCCCTGAGTGCCAAGGAGGCAGGACTGTAGGCTAGTTACTCAGTGGGTCGTTAGGGTGTTGCTCCTTCCTGTGAGAGCATGGATTGACATTTTACCTCAGGAAGGAGCACAGGCCACAGTGATACACTAGCGCCCCTAAGCCTTAGAGTTTAGGAGATCACTTGCTTGGGATTCATAAAATCAGGCTAAGATTTCCTTTTCCCATATTTTCTTTATATTAGAATAGAATTGAAAAAATCATCAGCAGGTTTCATTCCTTTAGCAGGTATCCGTCAAAGCTTATTGAGATTTATTTGTAGATGTTTACATATATTCATATTTTCACAGCTATTTATTGTGCCCCACTGAACCTGAAGAAAAAGGCATAAATAGGGCTTCCCTGGTGGTGCAGTGGTTGAGAGTCCACCTGCCAATGCAGGGGACACGGGTTCATGCCCCGGTCCGGGAAGATCCCACATGCCACGGAGCAGCTGGGCCCGTGAGCCATGGCCACTGGGCCTGCGCGTCCGGAGCCTGTGCTCTGCAACGGGAGAGGCCACAACAGTGAGAGGCCCGCGTACCACCAAAAAAAAAAAAAAAGCATAAATATAAATTCAGATACATTCCATTCCTAGCCCTCAAAGAGCTTGTGGGAAGAAAACAGCAACAATTTACCCAGCCAGCCATGACAGAGAGATACAAACAAAACACTAAGGGATCAGAAAGAGCCCTGAGTTAGAGTTAGAACTGAGTTCTTATTTACTGAGTGCCTGCTCTGAACCAGGAACAAAAATGCAGGAGGCCCGGGTTCGATCCCTGGTCAGGGAACTAGATCTCACAGGCTGCAACTAAAGATCCTGCGTGCCGCAACTAAGGCCCAGCACAGCCAAATAAATAAATAAATATTAAAAAAAAAAAAGAATAGATGCTTGACTGATGTGAAAGCTTTTAAGCCACGCAACCACACCAGGTGGTAGATATTATTTCCATTTTACAGATAACTGTACTGAAACTCAGGGAGGTGAAGATACTTGTCCAAAGCCACAGAGCCTATAAAGAACGAAACATGGGTTTGAACCCACTTCTCCACCCCAAATCCGTGTAAAGGTTGGAAAAAAATAAAACCAGCCAAGGAGAGAAAATAAATGATCAGAATGGAAGAAAGGGAAAAAGGGCTTTGTTGTATTCTGAATGGCAAGATGAAAAGGAGTCTCTGGGTGACAGTAGATGCTTAAAGACACAGACACATGGATGTCAGAAACCAAAAAGTGAGGTACTAAGTGACTGATGAAGAAGTAGAGGAAACAAATGTGGAAGCTCCACATATGAACTCCTAATGCCTTTAGCATATTATGATGGAAAGGGTTGAACAAGATGCATTTTTTTTTTTTTTTTCTTTTTGTGGTACGCGGGCCTCTCACTGTTGTGGCCTCTCCCATTGCGGAGCTCAGTCTCCGGACGTGCAGGCTCAGCGGCCATGGCTCACGGGCCCAGCCACTCCGCGGCATGTGGGATCTTCCCAGACTGGGGCACAAACCCCTGTCCCCTATGTCGGCAGGTGGACTCTCAATCACTGCACCACCAGGGAAGCCCATAAGATGCATTTTTAATATCATCGTTTATTGGCTCCTTTTCTCTGTACCCACCTGCAAGAAAGACTATGTACTTTTCCCATTGCTTTAGATGTGCTCTTATACCCTGCTGTGATTGCAGCTATCACCTGTACTTTGAGGGCACACCATAACCTAGATCTCTAACCAAGATCTCTCTCTTCAGATACTGATTTGTATTTCCACCTGCTCATTCAATGTGTCCACCTGGACAACTCAGAGTCACCTCCATCCACTCCTGCAAACGTGCTTCTTACATTCCCTGCCTTCGACCACAGCATTTTTAGTCTCCCATTCATCTGTTGACAGATACTCAGTTTGTTTCCATATCTTGGCTATTGTGAATAAATGCTGCAGTAAACATGGGAGTACACATATTTCTTTGATACCCAGCTTTTGTTTCCTTTGGATATATACCCAGGAGGGTAATTGCTGGATCAATGATAATTCAATATTTAATTTTCTGAGGAACCTCCATACTGTTTTCCATAATGGCTGAACCGATTTACATTCCCTTCAACAGTGTACAGGTTTTCTTTTCTCCATCACCTTGCCAACACTTACTACTTCTTGTCTTCTTGATGATAGCTAATCTAACAGGTGAGTGATGATATGCCACTGTGGTTTTGATTTGCATTTCCCTGATGATTAGTAATGTTGAGCACCTTTTCATATACCTGTTGGCCATCTGTATGTCCTCTTTGGCAAACTGTGTGTTTGGTCCTCTGTCCATTTTTTTAATCTGGTGGTTTGATTTTTGCTATTGAGTTCTATGAGTTCTTTATATATTTTGGATGTTAAACTCTTATCAGATATATGATTTGCAAATATTTTCTCTCATTCCATAGTTTGCCTTTTCATTTTGTTGATGGATTCCTTTGCTCTGCAGAAATTTTTAGTCTGATGTAGTCTCATTTGTTTATTTTTGCTTTTGTTGCCTTTGCTTTTTTTTTTTTTTTGCGGTACGCGGGCCTCTCACTGTTGTGGCCTCTCCCGTTGCAGAGCACAGGATCCAGACGCGCAGGCTCAGCGGCCATGGCTCACGGGCCCAGCCGCTCCGTGGCATGTGGGATTTTCCCGGACCGAGGCACGAACCGTGTCCCCTGCATCGGCAGGCGGACTCTCAACCACTGCGCCACTAGGGAAACCCCTGCCTTTGCTTTTGATGTCAAATCTAAAATATCATTGCCAAGACTGATGTCAAGGAGCTTACCCCTTATGTTTTCTTCTACGAGTTTTATGGCTTCAGGTCTTACCTTCGTCTTTATTCCATTTTTTTTTTTAATTGGAGTATAATTGCTTTACAATGTCAGGTTAGTTTCTGCTGTACAATGAAGTGAATCAGCTATAAGTAAACCTATACCCCCTCCCTCTTGGACCTCCCTCCCCCAACATCCCACATCCCACTCATCTAGGACATCACAGAGCACCGATCTGAGCTTCCTGTGCTTCATAGCACGTTCCCAGTAGCTATCTATGTTACACATGGTAGTGTATATATGTCAATCCTAATCTCCCAATTCTTCCCACTTTCCCCTTACCCCCATGTCCACATGTCCATTCTCTACATCTACGTCTCTATTCCTGCCCTGCAAATAGGTTCATCTGTACCATTTTTCTAGATTCCACATATATGCATTAATATATGATATTGTTTTTCTCTTTCTGGCTTCTGTATGACAGACTCTAGGGCCATCCACATCTCTACAAATGACCCAATTTTGTTCCTTTCTATGGCTGAGTAATATTCCACTTATATATGTACCACATCTTCTTTATCCATTCATCTGTCAGTGGACATTTAGGTTGTTTCCATATCCTGGCCATTGTAAATAGTGTTGCAATGAACATTGGGGTACCTGTGTCCTTTTGAATTATGGTTTTCCTCAGGGTATATGCCCAGTAGTGGGATTGCTGGGTCATATGGTAATTCTATTTTTAGTTTTTTAAGGAACTTCCACACTGTTCTACACAGTGGCTGTATCAATTTACATTCCCACCAACAGTGCAAGAGGAGTCCCTTTTCTTCACACCCTCTCCAGCATTTATTGTTTGTAGATTTCCTGATGATGCCCATTCTAACCAGTGTGAGGTGATACCTCATTGTAGTTTTGATTTGCATTTCTCTAATAATTAGTGATGTTGAGCATCTTTTCATGTGCCTCTTAGCCATCTGTATGTCTTCTTTGGTGAAATGTCTATTTAGATCTTCTGCCCATTTTTTAATTGGGTTGTTAGTTTTATTGATATTGAGCTCCATGAGCTCTTTGTATATTTTGGAGATTAATCCTTTGTCTGTTGCTTCGTTTGCAAATATTTTCTCCCATTCTGAGGGTTGTCTTTTTTTCTTGTTTATGGTTTCCTTTGCTGTACAAAAGCTTTTAAGTTTAATTAGGTTCCATTTGTTTATTTTTGTTTTTATTTCCATTGCTCTAGGAGGTGGGTCAAAAAAAATCTTGCTGTGGTTTATATCAAAGAGTGTTTTTCCTATGTTTCCCTCTAAGATTTTTATAATGTCTTGTCTTACATTTGTGTCTTTAATCCATTTTGAGTTTATTTTTGTGTGTGGTGTTAGGTAGTGTTCTAATTTCATTTGTCTTTATTCCATTTTGAATTGATTTTATTGTATGTTGTAAGATAGGGGCCTAGTTTCTTTCTTTTGTATGTGCTGTCCAGTTTTCCCAGTAGCATTTTTTGAAGATACTATCCTTTCCTCATTGTATATTCTTAACTCCTTTGTAGTAGGTTAATTGACCCTATAGATATAGGCTTATTTCTGGGCTCTCTATTCTGTTTCATTGATCTATGTGTCTGTTTTTATGCCAATACAATACAGTTTTGATTACTATAGCTTTGTAACATAGTTTAAAGCCAGAAGTGTGATGTTCCAGCTTTTTTTTTCTTCTTCAACATTGCTTTTGCTATTGAGGGACATTTGTGTTCCCACACAAATTTTAAGATTTTTTTTTCCATTTCTGTGAGAAATGCCATTGGAATTTTGATAGGGATTGCATTGAATCTATAGATAGTTTTGGGTAATATGGACAGTTTAACAATATTAATTCTTTCAATCAATGAGCACAGAATACCTTTCTATTCATTTGTGTCTTCAGTTTCTTTCATCAGTGACTTATAGTTTTCAGCATGCAGATCTTTCACCTCCTTGGCTAAATTTATTCCTTAGTATTTTATTCTTTTTGATGCATTTGTAAATGAAATCTTTTCTTGATTTCTCTTTCTAATAATTTGTTTTTAGGATATAGAAACCCAACTGATTTCTGTGTATTGATTTTATATCCTGCAACTTTATTGAATTAGTTTATTAGTTCAAACAGTTTTTTGGTGGAGTCTTTGGATTTTTCTATATAAAATATATCATCTGCAAATAGAGACAATTTTACTTCTTCTTTTCTGATTTGGGTATATTTTATTTCTTTTTCTTGCCTGATTTCTCTGGCTGGGACTGCTAGTACTATATTATATAAAAGTGCTGAGAGTATGTACACTTATCTTATTCCTGATCTTAGACGAAAAGCTCTTAGCTTTTCACCATTATGATGTTAGCTGTGGGCTTAGTTAATAATAATGTATCATTATTTGTTTATTAATTGTAAAAAGTATACTAACGTAAAATGTTAGGAGAAATTGAGAATGCAGGAACACTCTGTACTATCTTCATAGTTTTTCTGGAACTCTAAATCTATTCTAAATTAAAACATAGTTTTTAAGAAAAGAGTGAATACATGGCAAAACTATATAATGTGAATACATGGCAAAACTAAAAGAGTGAATCCATGGCAAGCTATTTATTGACCTCTTTCCTTCTTTTTAATTCCTCAGCTTCTCTAGCCTTGGTGTGTATTAGTGACTCACAAGTAATGCATAAAATATTATCTGTCTAATATATGCATGTGTGTGTACTTATACATATGTAAGGAAGGTAATAGTTATGTGAAAGGATGTGTCTGTGTTTGTCCGTATATATGAAAGATACTATTTTATGTATTATCATTGAGTTTGGGAATTACTAAAGAACCAAAGGCCTTTGAGACTTAAAGGAAAAAGTTTCTACTGGTGAGGATTTAAGTCATTGTCATATCTAAATCAGGAAGATACCTCGTGGCAGGAGTAGAAACTTCTCGAGCATACTCCAATCATAAAATCAGCTCTGACTATAATTAAGACATAAATTGAAGGACAAAGGCACAGGAAAGCAGAAACAAATCACAAAAAACACACTTTTGTACAAGGTGCTAACATCACTTTCCTTATGGCCATTATTGACACGGAGAATTGAAGAAGAAGCAAACTCAGCAAATTCAAAGCTTTCTCCCATCCCACCTATAGAAATGGTCAGGTTCCAAAATAAGACATACTGCAATTAATTTGCAAGAAAGGAAACATATTCCTGTGATCCTCAAAAATGCTGATTTGTACATCACTTTCACTTTATTAATTTCACTTTGTTAATTATTCCCTGTGGTCACCTCAAGGGGTACATTGTTCTTTTCCCATTTTTTCAAGGTGAAGAAATTTTGGCTGAAAGAGCCTCACTGACTTTTCAGAGGTTATCTAGGGATTCAGTAACGGAATAAAACTTAGGCTCCAAATAATATCACTAAACCATTGTTATCTTCTGCATCTTCCTGTTTCCCTCATTACAAAGAGGCTCTAAATAGGGAGATAACATAATTAAATAACTTTAGGGGAAATGCAAATGAATAAAATCTAGGGAAAGATGAAGATAAATTAATCAGACACAGTGAGATAGCTAAGGAATGCATGGTGTTTGGGAGACAGCAAATTAGATTGGCCATTTGTAAGTAATGAGGTAGGAGCAGAGAAAAGCCAGGGATATTCTGGTGTGTACTCAGAGAGGCATGGGATAACCTAATGAGAAAGAGAAGGTGCTGACAGTATGATGTGCTGCGATCATGCTTATTCTGCTGGACTCATTTTGGGGTCTATGAGCCCCAAACTTATGGAATATTTGGAAGAACTCCAAGGAGCAACGTATGTAGATAGTATGAGAAAAGCTCTCAGACTTGTCTCTTCACTGTCCACTACCTTCTAAAGGCAAAATTAAGCCAGATGGAACTGACTTAGTAAGCTGAATAACTTAGGCCTGAGGCCTGCATTGACATGATTTATTCAATTTTTATTGCCCCCCAATTTTGATATAGTAATCTCTGTTTGGATGAGGGCAACCCTATGTGTAGGTGAAATGAATGCCTTACTACCTATACACAATGGCTTGTGAGATTCTGTAAGCCTGCTTGCCCTAAAACCTCTCTCCCACAATTCTACCATGATGCAACGCTTTCCCTTTTGTGGCCTGATGTTCTCAGAGGAGAGAAGAAAAACCCTGGGAATGAAGAAATTCACTACAGAAGGTGTGATTCTCCCAAAGATATAGGTAAAATGTTTGGGTACTATTGGAACAGACAAATGCCCTCTAGCTCTCTTCTTTAGAGAATCTTCACAGGTTAGTTTGTGAACTGACCTCTTTGACATCATGGAATTCACTGAGGAGTGCTTGCTCCAAGAGGGTAGCATTTGCGTTATGCCTGGTGATCAAAGATTGGTTAGTCCCTTACGCTCAATATTTTTTCCAGCTGATAAATGGGGTAATATCTACCCACCTCCTAAGGCAGGTAGAGCTGAGTAAGGTAAGCAGGAAGAGCTAATCATGACCTGTTGGTGATAAGTGGGAGAAATCTCACAGGACCCCAATACTACCCGGTAAAGTGAATGCTATAGACTGAATATGTCCCCCAAATTTCATAAGTTGAAATTTTATCCCCTATGTGATGGTATTAGGAGGTGGGGATTTTGGGAGATGATTAGGGCATGAGGGCAGAGCCCTCATGAATAAAACTAGTGTCCATAGAAAAGACACCCCAGAGAGTTCCCTTGTTCCTTCTGCCATGTGAGGATACAGTGAGAAAATGACGATCTAGAACTAAGAAGGAGGATTTCTAGTGGGAGCTAGGATTTCTCACCAGACACCAAATCTGACGGCACCTTGATCTTAGATTTTCACCCTCCAGGACGGTGAGAAGTAAATTTCTGTTCTTTGTAAGCTATCCAGTCTATGATATTCTGTTCCAGCAGCCCAAATGGATTAAGGGGGTAAGTCAATTCTATATTTGTAGACAATGGCTACTAAGTGGAGAAAAGGGAAGTTTCTTTGGGTAAGGAAGGAGAATTTAGAAGGAAACTAGCTACTTCACTCTGCCTTAACCCGATGACCAAGGTAGGGGAGAGCCACATTTGACCCCTCCATCTTCTCACCTCTTGCCCTTCACTGTCAACACGATCTCTCCTAAAGGTCAACATCCACTGAGAAGAATGACTCAGTGCCTGACAAAACAACATGAAAAGTTTGTCCACAGAATTAATATTTTAAATGAATGGGTCTGTAATTTCTTCTGCCCATAGGACCATTGGAATAATATTTACCATCTGGAAAAATAATTTAATCAGGCAAAGGAATGGTTTCAAAACACAACTACAGAAATTGCCAGGAGTTGATTTCATTCTAGTCTGACCAGAAAAGGATCAAGAACATAGTAGAAAAGGATTAGGGGGAATGAAATGCTGAAGGTTTGGCAAGTGTGTTTTGATCCCAGAAAGGATATGGGGAAAGGAGTTCTGTCTGAAAGAAAACTTGGAAGTTAGAGAGTCATCAGGCTTCTGAGATGAACAAGAGGATGAAGAGTTAAAGCAGAAAGTTATGTGGCTGACCTGCTTTGAAAAGGGAGAGGGAACCATCTACTTCTTTCTTTATTCTTTGCTCTAGGCCTGGAACAAGGCAGAAACCCATCCTTCAGAGAATGTGAATGTAATTCTTTCATGTTTTTGTTATATTTTTTAATCCATTATTGGACTAACAATTTGAATGCTTCTAAAGATCGACCTCCTTCACTCCAAGGTGCTGATTTGGCATTGCGTAACTCAGGGTTTGACAGCAGAGATGTCTGGAACAGATTCTTGACTCATTTAGAACATGAAAGTATCAGGTCAACAAGAATTGCATCTATCACACAGAGAAAGGTCTATAACACTTATGTTTATTATTTGATTCCCTCGCTTCCTAATTTTTAAATTTCAGTTGATGTTGACAGGATTTGCCACCACAACCAAAAAGGACATTTGCTTAATATTATGTATTGATACTTATGACAGTGGCTATGACAACACTTTGCCTAACATTTAACTGAAAGCTGAAGAAACTCTGTGCAGCCTCAGAACAAGAAAACATTAAAGCTTTTTTAGAGGGATAATACCAGGTACAAATGTCAAGTCAAGGAACAAAGAGACTACCCCAATTTTAGGGCAAAGAATTTGACTGGCTTTACCCCCCTGAACCCACAACTTCCTTCAGTATGTCGGATGTGACACATTGCACGAGGGGTTCCTTAACAATACAGAATAGCTAAAAGCCAGAGAGGCAGGGAGGCTTTGTCTCTCATTGGTGCTTGGAGGATTTCCACAAGTAACTCCTATCAGTACTAATGAGAATGAAGTGAACTAATCTTTTAGCACAGGGCAGAAGATTGGGTAACGAAGGCCACACTCAGAATGAAGTGACCTGCTGAGTATACTCAGAACTTGGAATTTAGATGCGGTCAGAAGATGCGGTCAGAATAAGACTAGACATATGATTTAAACAGGTGGGAATCCATTTGCAATAGCTATCAACAGCTTTATACAACCAATTTATATGGTTCATTCATTAACTAGCAGCTAAAATATGGCAGAAGTGCCCTAGTGGAGGTATTTCCAAAATAAATTTGGGAGCATTAACTGTGTTTTGTTCATTGAAAGAATTTAGTGAGCTATAACGGTTCAAGGCAAGATGACATTTGTGAAAAGGTGAATAAACATTTAAAAAGAGGAAAGAGGATGTCTAGAACTAGACTCTCCAATACAGTAGCCACAAGCCACATGTAGTGATGTAAATTTAAATTAATTAAATGACTTTTCAAATTTAGTTCTTCGATCCCATTAGTACATTTCAAGTGCTCATTAGCCAGATGTGACTATCAGCTACCGTACTGGAGAACACAGGTAGAGAACGTGTCCATCAGCACCGAAAGTTCCATTGCGCCATGCTGATAAAGCCCTTCCAACCTCTGTCCCCACCCTGAGTGACTGCATGTGTAATTTTCATATTCTGGCTGGTACGATTTCAAGATTCAGAATGGCTCCAGAAGAAACAAGAAAAATCACTAGGACAAAATTGTTGCCACTATTAGTGTCTGAGCAGCTAATGAGCTAATGACCATAGAGATGGGCACAACTTTGGGACCTGACTTTCTGTGCCTGAGAAACTCTGAATTGACCTCACAGCTATCCAGCCAAAGTCATCGTCTTCCTCCAGGCTGAGGTCATGTCTTCATACGGTCTATGTTTGGTACTAGCTACTGGCTGCTTCTCGAACTATGTAGCCAGTGAGTACAGTGAGATGAAGGTGTAGAAGAAACAGTCCTTTGTGGTTCCAGCCCATACATTGCCCAAATCTGTCCCATCGCTGTGGTTCTCTCATTCATGTAAGCATGATAGTTCAAAGTCAGGGTTCAGGGCCTAGAGGAAAACCATGAAGTATAATAAAAGATCCTAGAATTACTGGGACAGTAATGAGTGAGTATGTACAAATGATATTACAAGTTTAGCAGAGACATGGGAGAATTCACCTCATGAAATAAGCTTAGTTTATTCCAAAATCTTTTTTTTTTTTTTGCAATCATTTGCATGGGATTTTTCAGCTTATCTTTATGGGAGTATAGTAAGTAAGAAAAGGAGGAAAAAGAAACAGTCTAACACTTCCTGTCTTGAACTCCCCCTCCTATAACTGATCCAGCCTTTGATAGAGAACTTGAGCTAGTGCCACAGAAAGGGGTTGCACCTTCTGTTTACAAAAACATCTGTAGGGAAGGGTGGGCAAAGTGTGGTTATTTCTCTGTAACTAAAAACAGTTATTTCTAAAAAGAAAATTAATTTAAAAATAATCACAGTGATGATGATGGTATGATGATGATAATGATGATGATGATGGTGATGATTATGATGATGATGGTTATGGCGATGATGATGATGGTGGTGATGTTGGTGATGATGATGAGTTGTTTATTCCTCAGTTGTGGGCACTCAGTAAATGTGTGTGGCTGATAACACAGAGAAATCAGAGGCACTTTCTTAGTCTGATGGGCCTGCTCTCTAGGAATAATTGTTTTCTGTCAGGTTGCTCCTAAAAAGGTTAATGTAGTTAGGTGCTGTATTTCATCTTAACTTCAGTTTCTGAGGACCAGGCAAAAATGACAGAGTAAGAAACCTCGGGACTACACTGACAATACTGCGTGAAGAAAATTCTTATACTCCAGTCTCGTTCACAATTTTGCAATTAAAAACCAAAAAAGACACTGAATGTTTGTGATACGAACCTGGAATAAATGGAGAAAAGCCGTGACTCTATGCAGACAGGGGTGCTACATTCGAGTTAATCCTAAAGTTCCCTGTGTTTTGGCAAGGAAAGTTTTGAGTTTCAATTCAGTGACTGCTGTTTAAACTGCACAAATGATCCATAACACAGTTTGGCATATTAAATCATCTTCACAGTTCTAATATGCCATGAAACCAATTTACATATAACGGAGGCACAGAAGATGAAAAGCTGAGAACAGACTCCTGTTTCAAAAGGCATCAGGCACACTACTTTATTTTCTTGAAGCACCGCTAACTTCTATAAATCCGTTGCTGGAAAAGGTTATTAAGCTGCCAGGCTCTTCTTTCTTCTCAATCCTTAATTCCCCTCCTCTTCTCACACACCATATGGAAACTCCTCTCTCTCCCCCTCCCATTCTTCTTTTTTCTTTTTATTCCCATAGCTCTTTTTCGTTGAGCTCAGAATATTTGGACCACACAAACATAATTCTTCTCTTTCTGTTTAGACTCGTAATGCATATGGAGTTGTTTTTACTTTTCCATTCTTTCTCTTTTCTTTTTTTGGCCTGTGGTAGATGTGACATAGTAATAGAACACAGTAATAAAATAGGCAATAGACAAGGAGACGGCTTCATCAGATTCTAGACCTGACCTCTTAAAGGTAACACCTAGATAATAATACAAGGCCAGGATGTAACCAGTAAGCGTGAGGTATCACTGTATCATAATCTGATATCTACTGTCAATATAGATAAGAGATGCCCAAACCATAGAATTCCAACCTAGCATCCAATTATTAGCTGTGTGGTGTACAGACAAAAACTTCAGAGTAAGGACAGAGCGCGAAAGTTGGTTCTCGCTATACCTCAAAATATGCATTTTCTTTGAATTAGGTCAGTAAATACTAAAATTTACTGCTAGTCAGGATGTCATTCTGGTGCAGATTCTCTGGCTCATGACGGAGGTTTGGAACCCATGGGAGCAGGTGAAGGCCATTAGGCAGCTTGGGAATCCCAGCACTAAAGGAGGATATGTCCCATTTTCCACTGATGACTTTGAGTGCCTCTCATCAGCCCCGGCACCCCCAGCAGAGTAGAAATGGTGTGTGAGGCAGACAGCAGGGCCTTAAAATAATCTCTGACCCCTGAGGGTCTCTTGAAGCACGGAGACAGTACTGCCCTTAGACCCCTGCTCTGGGCCTCATACTTTCAAGGGGTTCACATTGACCTTTCTCTGACCAAGTCTTATTCTACAAGACTAGACATCCTTGGGACCAAAGGGACTTGCCAACTAAGAGCTCATTCCACTCCTACCAGTCTAGGCCATACTCTGGACCCTCGGGATCCTGGAAATTCTGCTAAGGTTGTCCTCAGCCTTCAGCCAGGCTTTGCGTGTCTCTTCCTGTGTCTAGTCCCTGGAGGGTAAGCTGTACCACCAGTGTGTGCACCTGTAGGGCCGAGTGGAGGTTAAAAAGTGATTATTTGTGTTTGTGTGTGGCGGGGGGAGTGATGTTTTGGGGTATAGATGGGATCTTAAATATGTGGACTGAGATGTCCACACAGGTGTGTTAAAGGCCATGGAGAAAGGAGCCAGTGGTGGGAGGAGAATGGAAAGTGGGCTATAAAGTGGGGCTTGCTTTCCTGTCAACACATTTCAGCCTGGAGTCACAAGTAGTCCAACATTTTAAAATTCAAATGACCTAAGTCATTATAAAAGTATATTTGTCAAGGGAAAAATATAGAATATATTTTATTTAACAGTGCATTTGCTCGATAATATTTAGAATTACGGTGTGTGGGCCTCCATAATCCTCTTGCCCTGAGCCTAGTTACTCCAGAAGTTAGTGGGGGTGATAAAATTCTAGAGGGCCAGTGGACTGCAAGCTGTTGGGCTCAAGATAAGGACTTGGTCCTTGTGACCTGTGACTGGAGGCCAAGGTAGAGACTAGTTTGCAGGGGAGAAGTTCAAGAAAGAATAGTTATAGCAGCAGCAGCAAATGTAGCAAAGATAGAGGCCAAGAACTAACCACCATAGCCAAGCAGCAGGGGGCATTTCAGCCATCTAACGAGAATCTGGAAGAAGAAATGAAGATCAGACCTCTCGCTACATTCCCCTCCCCCCTCCTCCAAAGATGACATTATGATATTAGATGAGTCCCTCTGGTCCCCTGTAGGCTGAAGAAAAGACAAAGAAATCCTTCGAGAGGTTAGAACAGCCATCCTAAGGAGATTAAACTATGAATTGAATAAGTTTAAATCCTGAATATAAATGTATTTTTAGCTCAAAGAGAATATTTTAAACAGGATGTGACTGGATAAACTACCTTAAAGGTGCATGAGAAAAAATTTTTTTCTTTTTTTTGTGGTACGCGGGCCTCCCACTGTTGTGGCCTCTTCCGTTGCGGAGCACAGGCTCCGGACGCGCAGGCTCAGCGGCCATGGCTCACGGACCCAGCCGCTCCGCGGCATGTGGGATCTTCCCGGACCGGGGCACGAACCCGTGTCCCCTGCATCGGCAGGCGGACTCTCAACCACTGCGCCACCAGGGAAGGCCGAAAATAAGAATTTTTTTCACTAGTGATCAAAGAGAGATTCAGAGGTAAGCTGAGGTCAGCTATGGAAAAGTTGCCCTTACATTTCTGCACCTCATATTAATTAACGCAAATGAACTGGTAATGCTCTGAAATATACCATCATGTATAACTTTGTGGAGAAACTGAGTCCTGTCGGGGTACTGTATGAGAACAATACCATGATTATATACCTTGGTAGCAAATAGCTCATTATATCCCAGCCATAGGTAAAGTCTAACTTCAAAGCATTCAGAAACTCTACATGATGGACATTGGGACATTTGGAGATTCATAACATTTGGAATACCCTGCCTTAGAGAATAGGGTTGAAAGGAAATTTTCCCTCCTAAGAAAATTTTGCTGGTGACTATTAACTACAAGGTCTTGGACAACCCTTGCTAATCTCAGACTCACTGGGAGCCAAGGGATGTTATAAGAGGAAAGATCCAAAGTCTTTTGGCAGAGAGAACAATGCCTTCTAGAAGAAGGTCTATTGCATTATTTGAGCTAGGTTTGATCAACAGGTGGTACTAGGGCGTTAGAAAATTGGATCTATCTATCCAGTAGATCTGACTTTTTGACTTGATGATGTGGACCACAAAGGAAGGGAAAGTAACCTACAATTATGGTTACTTGATTTTTTTTTCCTCTTGAGATAGCTAAGGATGTCAAAAAAAGGTATATGACTTGCTTCTATAATATTTCATGAAAGGCCCTGAAAATTCAAATAACATTAGGATGTGTATACAGTTATAAGCCCTAGGGACTGGGAATAAAAAATAGTAATAAAAGAAATGCAGGTCCCTGAACTTACAGAGCTTACCTTCTAGTGGAAATGGCATATAATAAATGTTTAATAAATATTTGTTTAAAGCATTGTTTTATATATGTATATATAAACATATATTAAACATATATATTCAGAAAAATGGATAAGCTTAGGATTATGGTATCAGGAATCTGACAAAACTTTCCTAACTGCTCAGATACTGTGTAGAAGGTACTTATTTAAAAAAAAAATTTTAATTAAATTTAATGTTTTTTAATACTTTTTTTCTCTGTGTGTGTTTCTTGCATGGATATATTTTGGTCAGGGAAGGGACGATGAAAGTCCTCTCTTATGGGAAGGGTTAAGTTAGCCAGTATATAAAAACCTGGGAGATCAATTCAGAGCAACCCCATCATATGAAAATCTTTTCCTGAAAATGATAGGGACACTACAACCATTTCATTTTCCTTTCAGAGGGAAAGTATGGCAATGTGAAAGGCACAAAATCAGGCCTGGGAGAGCGTTGAGAAGGCATGAACTAGGTTTTGTGGAACATGGCATTGGTAAGATCCTGTTGAATGATTGTCAAGCAGCATGAGGTCCTAACGAGGAGACAGACCACAAACCCAAGGTGGTACCATTTCACACAGTGCTATGCTTTTCTCTAGCAGCAAACTGGTTCTTAGGGCATTGGAGATGGATTATTGACTTGAGCTAGAGTTGGGTTTCCACTGGGGAGATGCACTGCTCCAGAAGTTCTAGGAAGTAACAGGTCTAGCTTGATAAGAAGCTGCTGACTGACTAGCAGAAAATGGAATGGTCAAGGTGGTATAAGCCTGTATCAAATCAAAATTGGCACAGTGAGAGTAAGAGATGAAGGGAGCTGGAAGGGTAAAACGTTTTGGTCTGTGAGCAGGATATCAGCATTTAAGATTTCAGAAACGGAGTATTTCAGGATGATTTCAAGAACTATAGCATAGCCATGTGTGAGGGGTAGTTCCAGCAGAGTGAAAATGGAAGAGTGGGAATTAAAAATGAAGGAAACTGTGAGGAAAACATATCGGAAAGATCACCTAAATGGATACTTAACTCAGGGTAATAGCAGAAGTTAAGAAGTTGGTAAGTTAAATGGAAATATGTGGTACAGGTGCCCAAACTGGAGGTGAGTAAAAGGCACTAACAGGGTGAATAGCTAGTGTATATCAGCCCCAAAGGGCAGCTTTTGACATGTAGAGGAGTAATGGTTTAGTGTAAAAGATTCAATGAGGGGAGGAGGAGATACTAGCACGCCTTCTCTTCACTGAAAAGGTCTGCCTGAGAAATGCTGGCCTTGGGGACTGTTAGATTTCAGTTAAGGAAAGAAGGGGACAGGAGCATTTTGTGAAGAGGCTTACCGTGGAGGGGTTTTGTATCACAGAATGGAGAATGCAGAGGCCACAACCAAAGAAGGCAGGGAGAAATGGACAGTCAGAAGTCAAGTGTGGGACTGAGAGTAGGGGAGAGGGGAGATGGCCAAAGGGACTTGAAAATCAGGCAGGGACTGAAAATACACAGGGGTGTGAGGTCTGGGTAGACTAGCTGCCCTCCAGACTCCAAGTGGAGCAGAGGTACTAAGTGGTTTCCTAGCAGTGTTGGCTCAGGCCCTGGGGGGTGTTGTCAGAGGCTTCAGGATATTAGCAAATTGTGATCTTTTTCAGCTCTCTAAACAAAACCTTGGTGGGAAGCTCCTGTGTGCCTCTGAAAAGATCCTAGTTCAGGCGTATGCAGATAAGAAAAAGTGAGCCTCCCTGGGGGATGGAATGGTTCTGAACCCTCTCAAAAGTCAGCTGTGGCCTGACTCGCAGCCCTTTTGAAGAAATCTTAGCTAGGAATGAAGGGATACATCTGGTTTCCCAGCCCATCTTTTGAAGTTAGCATCGCGACTGCTCAAGTTTGTGACCAAGGCCCTTCCAAGAAGCTCTTGAACCACTTTGGTTAGCTCTTCTTATTTTCGAAGTTTGAGTTAAATGTAGGCTCCTTCATTGAACTACGTATGGACTGAATGACTAACTAAAGTCAAAAGATCTAGAAAAACACAACAGGCAAGATTGTAAATAATGCTAACACAGCCTCTTTTGACTTCGGCAAACTTGGAACTTTAGGATGCAGGATTTTGGTTGGGAGGTGAGAGAGAAAATGAGAGAAAGAGAGGGAGGGGGGTGGTGGAAGGGAGACAGAGAGGGAAAGGGGGAGAGAGCTAATACCTGGAGAGGGTTGTTTTCAATTCTATCACCATCCTGGAAGCCGTGCCTGTGCTGGATGAAAAAAACAAGTCCTTTGTTCTACAGGATAACTCAATTTGAAATAAATATACATGGATTTGAAATAATACATTAATTTAAATTCTCTAGGTGGAACCACTTTGATGGAAATTTCCCTAAAAAAGTAACAAATGATTTGCCTCTGCATCTAATCAGCCAATCAGACACCCCCATGCTGACTACTTAATGAACTAGAATTTTAATGCAAAAATTTATGATTATCAACAATTCTTCTGACTCCCCTCTCCCTGCAAAGAAGCCCAAACACATTGTGCTTATAATTCTTACCAAATTAGTTAATCTTTTCTTCAACCATAGAACAGAATTCATTAATCAAAACTGAATTCCTGGCCAAATATCTCAGAGCAGCTAGCAACACATGCAGTCAAGCAGATGAGAACAAGTTCATGACTAACCAAGTGGTTCTCTTTTCACTATCAAGAAGAAAATACTGCAGCTAGCTTTATGAAAAGAAAAGAAAAGAAAAGGCCAGTGCCTGTTGCAGAATTCTCACGGCAAAGACTAAAGAAAGAAAGGAAGAAATCCCCTGAAATGGGCTTATACTCTCTCTACGTGCTATTTCACCAAAATTCCAAGAGGCAATCTTCAGAGCAGGAACAATGGTCCAATTCTGGGTGGGAAACTGAGACAAGATGGGTGGTTCTGGGCCAGATTTAGTGAGTTGTTGTTTTTGCTCTTTTCAAAATAAATAAGAGTTCAGTCTGCCTTAATAGACCGTGGTATTCTCAGCTAGTCTCAGAGCTCTTTGCTCTGAAGTCCATCTCCTGAATGGAATTCAATTGTGGCGTAAAAGTGAGAAGTGTGGATCTGAGTGGAAGTCAAAATAATGTGTGGGATCTGAATCATACATGAAGGAGATTATTCATAGAAGGGGACTGTTTGCTAAAAAGATATAATTTTTTTTCTAGTGAAAGCACGTCTTACCTATACAATTGATGATTTACAAAACCACATAGAAACTTTTATGAAGTGAATGTATGCTGTCTATGCCTCACTTTAAAAGTAATAAGCATTCTTCTTTTATAATCCAACTATGTTATTTAGAATGATTTTACCTTACAATAATAGCAACTATTTCATGAGTTTGGTGTGAAGAGTCTTTGAGCTGGTAGATACAGAAGATGTAAAATTCTGCCTACTTCCCAGAAGCACACGATAAAGATTAGCTGTTATCATTATCACGCTACATGGTAAATAATCTCCTTCTTACAAAAGGGGAGCTTGAATTTCAGAGCATTTTACTGACTTGCATAAGATACAAATTAAATCACTGAATTGAGAGTGCTGCCAGGTCACACCGAAATTACCTGAACTATTGGCCTACTCCTACATCTATTTTCAAAATCGTAAATACAAAAGGGTAATTGAAATAGACTCACATGCTGGTGGTCAGAAGAGAAACTGAGCAAAATGTTGTCAAATCACATTTTACAGTAAATGCTGCTGCAGCAGAAACAAAGTTTGAGACTTAAGCGGTTCATCCTCATAATTCAGATCTTCTGCTGTTGTCTGGAAACTTTGTAAGAAGGATCCTTCCAGGGTCTGTTTGCATGAGCAACTAAAGACTGGCAAGTGGAGGAATTCATTGTGAGAAGACAGAGATTCAAGGTGCACAGAACTGACTCCATAATTGGTTGTCCTCAAAAGAGAAAGAAAACTTTTGAGTAGCCTGGCGAATGGTGATCAGGTTGCCCTACAGGTTGGATCTCCCCAACCCAGCAATCCTGTGTTCAGGGAAAAAAAGAAAACAGCAATAAAATTCCAGGGCCAGAAACATTTCTATGAGCTAGTAAGAATAAAGGTTGGTCATGGGTACCCAGTAATAGAATATGGTGTTTGTAGTGTGTAACCAAGTGGAGTACAGGATGTTTTTCCCTCTAGAAGAGGTAGCTTAGACCAAGCTGGCATTCAGAAGGAAAGAAGTAAGGGAAGCAGGAACATATCAGAGGGGAATCAGGAGGGATTCTCAGAGCCCTGAGCAGGAAACCACAACTGTTTTCACCAACAGGATAGCAAAGTGGGAGCCTGGCATCCATCAAGTCCACGTTCCAAGATGGAGGGCGGAAGTGTAGATGCCTCATAGCAGGCAGGAGAGCTGCCTTTAGCAGCACACATAAAATGGGAACTTCCTTAACAAATTAGAGTCATTTGAAAGGGATTGGAGTTTCTACAATTCAGTAGGTGAGAGAAGAACCAAATTCTATTTAAACATTATCGTTTTAAGTTTTTTTCCCGTACGATGTGGATACATAATTTCTTATATTAACTTACTGTGCAGAAATGTGTTAGGCACTGTGGATTGGAAAGGGAATAAAATAATTACAGTTCTTGTTCTCAAGGGCTTAAAGCTGTGTGGAGAGATGTAAATCCCATGAGGGCAGGTACTTTATCTGTTTTGTTTGTTTTTGTACTCTAGGAGTAAAAAGGCATACCTGGGATGGAAGAAGCAATTATCAAATACCCACTGAAATAATTTTTAAATGACCTTAGTTTGTTTAAAACAAATTTTAAAGAGAGATATCTGTTGTACTCTTATCTATGTGCCAAAGAGAATTGAAAACATATGTCCACACAAAAACTTGTATGTTCATAACAGCATTACTTATTCATAATAGCCAAAAAGTAGAAACAACCCAAATATCCATCAATTGTTGGATGGATAAATATCATGTAGGATATTTATACAATGGAATATTATTCAGCCATGAAAAAGAATGAAGTCCCGATTCATGTTACATCATGGATGAAAAGAAAACATGCTAAATGAAAGAAGCTAGTCACAAAAGATCATGCATTGTATGATGCAATCTATATGAGTTGTCTGGAATATGCAAATCCATAGAAACAATATAGAATAGTGATTGTCAGAGGCTGTGGGGATGGGGTCAGGAATGACTGCTAATGGGTATGGGGTTTCTTTTTGGGGTGATGGAAATATTCCAGAATTTATTGTGGTAATGGCTGCACAACTCTGTGAAGATACTGAAAATCATTTAATTGTATATTTTGAATGAATGAATGGGATGGTATGTAAATTATGAATTATATATAAATAAAGCAGGAGAGGGAGAGGGTAAGGGGGAGGGAGGCAGAGAGAGAGAAACACATGCAGGTTACTGTGGGAATGCATGGAATGGACTGCCAAAAAACAATGCAAAAGTAAATTATTCCTAATTTTTACCACCATACATTCTCCCACCTAGAGAATGTTTGAAATGATGTTCTTATAGAGATTTGATGCAGATGTGAAGTGAAAGAAAAATCTCTTTCAAAAACACAATGTTTCCTCAAATCTTCCTTCCTTATATCTGGGGTCACGTGGCTCTCTCTGCAGACTCAGTTCTGCCCCAGGATCTAAAATCAATCTTGATTTTGATCAGGGGACATTTATTGATCTCTAGTTCAACGTTCCTAGGACTTAGTATTTCTACTTTTCTGCTAGTCCCCTTCGGATCTAGCATTCACCTGTAAGCCTTATTCTTTAGTCTAATTCCCAAGTTGCCCTTGCTGTTCTGGGCCCATGCCTTCTACTCTTACGCCTAAGCACTTAGCCTAAGATGGAGTCTGTTTGAACTGAGGCCTTGCCTGCCTTTTTCTGGGATTTTCCAGAACCTGGTCCTTCATTGTGATTGGGTCCTGGACAGACTTCCTGGATGCCCACCCACATTCGGTACTTCTTCTTGCCAGTCCCTGTAGTATTATTGAACTTTGGTGATCCAATATGATTGGCCAGATGCCCTCCACCTATATGCAGGTAGCAAGACACAGCACTCCAGGAGTCTGGCTGGACTTCTCCCACCACTGTTGAATCTGCCTTCTTCCTTTCAACTTCCCCAGTCCCACAGCACATGTTCCAAGTCACCTCAATGATATCAATCGTGCAGAAATGACTTTTTTTATACCTAGATGTGCCATCAGAATAATTTTGGTTTTGACAGAAGTTTATGATTTTTCATTCAATTTATCCTTTGGAGAGATTCAACAGACATACATTTATTAATTCAATGTTGAGGGCTTACTATATGAGAGGTAGTGCTGTAGGTGCTGGATATACAAAACTAAAAAGTAAGGCTCCTACTTGATGATGATGAGGGTGATGATGATGACAACCACTAATATTATGTATTTGGATATTCACTAAGTGCAGTTACTAGACCAAGTTATAGAGCTTGATTACCTCATTTATTTTTCATGACAACCCTAATTTGTAGATCCTAGTATTGTATGCATTTTAAAGATGATAAAACTGAGACCCAGGGAGTAACATGCCCATTATTCAGATCTTAGATTATCTAATTCTTACTACTAAGCTCTTAATCAGCATTTCATACTGTCTAGAGAACCATGAGAATCCAAAATACTTTGCTATCCTAAAGCAATCTTAGATTAAGATAACCTCTGGTCTTAAAATCTCTGTTGAAAGAACTATGAACAAATAGGCTTCCTACTCCCATTTCTAAAATAATCCATCTAGGACTAGAGTTTCACAAGATAGGGACAGAGACCAGAGATCAAGTTCAAGGACGTTATGAAAGGAGGGAGAAAAAGGTGAGTCCTAGATGTCCAAGGAGGCCCACAGGTGCACACCCCAGGAAGTTTAGGTTCAAAAATAAGAGTGAAGACTCCAGAGACTAAATTATGGGCCAGTCTGCATCCAGACAGGGGCTCTGAGAGACAGACATGGGGAACCAAAGTCAAAAATGAGCATGATGGTGAGTCAGGAGCTCTGCAATGTGAAGAACCTTTAGAATTCCTTCCCAGACCCAATCTGTTCACAGTAAAGCAAGTCACAGGTGAAGACAAGCAGGTCACTTGATGGGAGTGGAGAAGTGAAGGGAGGAAGCATTTCTAGCAAACTGTGTATCTGCTACAAGTTAATAATACAGCTCTACATGGAGACTAACCTATATCTGAAACCAGCAAATTGGATTCCACTAAGTGATTCTTTTAGGCATAACCGAAAAGGGAGAAAAAATAAACAACAAAAGGACTAGAAAAATCTTTAAAATGAGCTAAAGCAACATTGGGAATATCACAGAACTTTCTAGAGCAGAAATAGTAAGCAGTCTTGAAATTCACACAGAGCAGTGTTTTATTACTTTTGATATGTTGTATTTTCCAAAGGTGGCCAAAGGTATGGAAAATATCTTCTTTTCCATAAATTCTTCTAGAGTCTTGCTACTGAGGTGGGATCTAAGTCCCCTCCCTTGAATCTGAGTGAGCTTTTTCCTTCTCTGTAACCAATAGATTGTGGCAGAAATAATGTGTGATTCGTGAGGGTAGGTCACAAAAGGCCATGTGGCTTTTATCTTGCTGGTGGAATATTCACTTTTTAGAGCCTTGAGATGTTATATAAGAATACAATGATCCTGAGACTGCCTTGCTGGAGAGCTCCATGTAGACATTCTGGTTAACAGTCCAGCTGAACTCCAGACAACAGTTTGCTTCCACTGCCAGCCCTACGAGCGCACCATCTTAGGCAGGAAATCCCGTGGAGCCTTCAGATGACTACAGCCATCATCAACATCTGAGTGCAATTTCATGAGAAACCCCAAGCAAAAATTGCCCAGCTAACAGCTTACAAATTCCTGACTCACAAAATTGTGAGCAAAACTATCATTTGAAGCTGCTAAATTTGGGAATAACTGATTATGCAGCAATAGTAACCTGAATGCCACAGAGGAGAGAATAATCACTGAGTTTCCAGGACACATGGTTCCTCTCCTCCTATTGTGGCCATAAGGATGATGGCTGAAACCTGGAAGAAGAGACACCAGTGTGGGGAGGAAGGGTCTGAGTCCCACAGGAGGTTACTTTAGGGTCACCCGTCATATAATCTCTCTGTAAAAGTTCATGCGTTATTTATGCTATGATTAAACTTTGCGAGATCTCCAAAACGCTTGATTAATTTTTCTCAAGTCTAATTTTTTTTATTTAAACAAGTTTTCATTCCCTGACTTCAGGTCCAGAAAGTGGATAAACCTCCAAGGCAAGGGCATGGAATTTGCCATTGGGTTACCATCAGTGGCTCACATGGGACAAATGTATCTGTGGACTTACTTTCAACTCCATAGCCACACGTTAGTGAAGACTCCAGGAATGGATGGTAAAAAGAAACACTCTATTACTTCTGCTTTGATTATAAGTCAACTTATTATAAAATGACATATTTAGAGTACATATTTAAAACATATTTGTTTTTAAACTATAAGTGGTTATTCAGCAAGCTATAAATCAGGATTCTTAATTCTATTACCTCTTCCCTTTCACCTATTCCCATGATTAGAATTTTTGCAAATGAGGCACCTTCTCCTTGTCTCAACTTCTCTTCCAACTAGAGACTCTCATAAAACACACTATCTGCAGAAATCTCAGGCGGGAAGAGATGGAGTTCATCCATAACCTCCTAACCTATTCAGAACACCCTCAGCCAGCAACCTCATTCTCCTTTTGGCATTCAGAGGGCTCTGGTGTGTCCTTTGCCCTCAAAAATGCTATCAACATAATGAAAGTTGAGATGAAAATTAATCACTTGGTGAGCTTCCTCCTGCATCTGTTTTAAAACCTTCTGGGGGTGGGAGAGACCTGTAGAGCCTTGGAAATCTGTACTGGGATTCAAGTTGGCTGTACTGTAGTGCGAAATCTGAGAGGATCTATGAGAACTGATTATTAGGGAGAAAGGAGATGGTATTTTTTCTCAGCATTTGAGATTCAAAAACCTCAAATTAGAACAGATATTGTCGCTAATTTCCCATAGTTGTCCTAACTTTCCATACACTTTCTTCCTACTTACTGCCTTATATTTATATTTTCTAGTTGGGCCCTTTCACCTACAAGATTGTAAGCTTCTTACAGGTCTTTGTATCTTAGAGCCTAGAACTAGATCGGGATGTAATAAGAACTTAATAGATTTTTGATGAATTAACACCACTTTAACTTTAAAAAAAAAAAAAGAGGTCATGAATCTAATGATGCTTGGGAAATATACACTTGGGGGTTTCTATGGAGGCCTGGTTATCTTCACACCAAGGTCCAGGTTTGTCATCTCAGGCCCTTCAGAATGCAATCAATTTGGATATGTCCTCAAATCTCCTTACAAATAAGAGATGGAATAATAATAATGATAACTAGGATTTGTATGGTACTTTTGTGTTTATCATATTGATTTTTTTTTTTACTTTGCATTCGTTTTATCCTACAAAGTCTTCAAAATTCAGTGTGTACTTTATTTACAGAATATCTCAAATTGGAAGCTAAATTTTCATTGGAAATATTTGATCTATACGTAGTTTTCGTAAACTATGCAATGATAAGTGTAGATTCACATACCCAAATTGTTCTAAACATAAAAGTTTTCAGCCCGCGCATCGCCGCCGTCACCTCCCCGCGGGGTTCCCTCAGCCCAGCTTGGTCCAGCCCGGTTCCCGGGAGGATGAAGTTGGTGTATAAAGAGGAGCATCCTTTTGAGAAGCGCTGCTCTGAGGGCGAGAAGATCCGAAAGAAATACCCTGATTGGGTCCCGGTGAGAGTAGAAAAGCCTCCCAAAGCTTGGATAGGAGACCTGGACAAAAAAGAAATATCTGGTGACTTCTGATCTTACAGTTGGGCAGTTCTACTTCTTGATCCAGAAGCGAATTCATCTCTGAGCTGAGGATGCCTTGTTTTTCTTTGTCAACAATGTCATTCCACCCACCAGTGCCAGGATGGGTCAGCTATTTGGCAAAACCAATTATTGTCATTTAAAAAATTAAGAAACAGAGGGAAAAAAAAAGAAAAAAAAGGAAAGAAACAGAGGGACTTCCCTGGCTGTCCAGTGGTTAAGACTCTGTGCTTCCACTGCAGGGGCCTCGGGTTTGATCCCTGGTCAGGGAACTAAGATTCCATGTGCCACAAGGTGCGGACAAAAAATTTAAAAATAATAAAAATTTAAAAAGTCAAAAACCTGAAATTCAAGGAGGTAAAACTATTTGCCTAGTTACACAAGAATAAAGTGACAGGGACAAAACAAACTTCTAGAATCTAAGATGCTTGTCCTAATCCAGTGCTCTTTCCAGTACAAGCCCACTGTAAAATTCTGGAAAGAATGGAAATCATTATTTACACTAAAAAAAAAAGTTTAGTTCAGATCCTGATCAAAATCTGATGTTGTGGGTTTCTGCAATCCACCTTAGCTGAGAGGAATTCATTTTTCATTTCAGGGCCAGCACTTCAGTAGCTGAAAGCAGTCTGTGCATTCATTTGAAATGAAGGATGGGAAGTTCTCTGAAAAGGTTTGAAGTCTTAATTCAATTGATATTGGCACAGTAAACTCTAGGACACATCCAAATCCATTACTGAGACTCCTCATGCCAGCAGATTTGCAAAACTAGGTATGGAATTGCATCAAGTTCTTTCTGCTATGTGTTTTAAGGTAAAGTGATACAGATCTCCTTTCTTCACGTGAGAAGTGAAGCGTGTTTACTCAGTGACAGCCTCCCTGTATGAGTGACACCGTAACAAAAGGTAAAACTAAAATATCTAAGTCTTGCTTACCCTTGTAGTGTACATAGCAAGGCTTCCTGATTCTGCATGCTGGAATGGGATACACACATATATAGCAGTGGACAATGGGGATTGGAAGATCCCATCATTCCTTATACCCATGGTCATTTCACATTCTCATGGTCTTTGACCAGGAGTTACAAACATCAGGAGCAAAAAGTGGAATTCATGCTGCTGTGTTTTAAAGCCAAAATTTTGGAATTGTGAGACATTTTAAACTAAATACTTTGGTTATCTGTTTTGCTACACGTATGCAAATATGACCTAATTCCGCCTCCCTCATTGCTTTTCCTCATAGCTTTCTGCAAGACCTAAGATCCCAAGGGAAAGTTCAATACACTGTTTAAAGTTTTGTTTTAGACTTTCCAGAAAAAAAAAGAAATATAGAATAATTTTTTATCAGGATGATTATAGCTTCAAGTAACAGAAAACCTTGATTCAACATGCTTAAATGATAAGACTATTAATTACTTCTTGTAGCAAAAAAGTCCAGTGGCTGGGCAGCCCTGAGGCATAGTATAGTCAGGGCCCAGCTTTGAATTTTTCTGTGCCTTAGATTCTCTTATGGCTGGCTCCTGTCAGGGTTCAAAATGGTCATACCAGGTCTGGATGACGTATCCAGGTAGAACAATGACCAAGGGCAGAAAAATGGGGCCACCTTTTCTATGTACAGCTTTCAGGAGGAAAACAATTTTCCTTGCAGAAGTCTGGCTCATTAGCCAGACATATGTCACATGGCCATGCTTAAACCATTGACAAAAGCATTGGCACCATGTTAATCTTAGACCAGTTAGGACCTACCCCAGAGCCTGGATTTGGAGTGAGTTTCCTTTAAGTATATGACTGCAGAGAAAGGTAGGTATCTGGAGAAAGGAAGAAGTTGGTGTGGTTGGAATTGGGGAGTTGAATTAACATTGGACAGGCAACCAACTGTGTTTGTGACAAGTTTTCTTCTGCATATTTTCTTTTTTTTTAATCCTGACAGATTCCAGCTTTGTCATTTCCTTTGTCACTCTTACTATTGAATGTTTAGTATGAAGTGTACTAGAACTTGAGGATATTAAAATTTAAAAAGGTAATATTTCTGCTCTAGAGGAAAACATAGTCCTTTCCATACAATTAAGAAAAGGTAATTTTTTTGTTTTAAAAGAGGAAACTGCAAATATCTATCTTCCAAAATGAAAAAAAAGGCCTTAGGGAATTGTCGTTCCACTATTTAGCAAAGGTTAATCACAACACTTCTACACAAAATAATAAAGGAACAAGAGATTAAAGTTTTACCCATTTCCATAAGCACTTCATTTAGTATAAATGCAGATGGATAGAGCGGAGAGCAGTTAAGAATAAGATTCCACTGGCTCCATACGAGGCCTTATGGTATTACAGGACTAGAGAGAACTAAGGTTTTTAATTGAAAATGAGATAAGTAATTATCTTCAATTCTTGTTCTAAGAAGGTAGTAATTAGAGTAGATCCCCACTCCTGGGTCAATACTCCCAGCTCACAACCTAATAGAATTCCCCAGCTTGATGTTAACAGAATAAATAGAAGAATATATGTTCAAATCTGTGGGGAAGACAAGAAGATGATGGGGGATCTTACTCCTATAATTGTTGCCTTCAGAGGACGGGAACTACAGGTAATTTTCATAAGAGATTACCACTACTGGAATCTATAACACCCTGGAGTATCTTTAAGAAAGAAGAAAAAGCCTCATTAGAGGCTCAATCCTAAAATCCTTTCAATTCCCGTATATTGAAGTGTGCAGATGCAAAATGATGGAAAATAACTCCCAACTCAGGTAATGGTATAATCTGGAAGAAATACATGTTTTAAAACAAATTCCCAATGATGCCAAAATATGGAAACAACTACATAGAATACAGAGCAGTATAAAAGAGCAAGTTCAAGAAATGGAACAGAGAATATACTTCTCAAAGTCAGAAAGATAAGGATGTACTATCTGGAAGATTAGTCAGGAGTTTGTATTTTTATTGTTGGTGATGAACAGTGTTTAAAGGAAAGAACTCCATCTTTCTACTGAGCAGTATAGCGTTTGCATTCGTGGATCAAGATGGTTACACTAATTGTATGTACCAGCATCAAGTGTTGAAAATAACTTGATCCTTCATCAGACCCATACAATGTGACATATTGAAGAAAGAGTGACAAATCTCTCATGTTGAGAGAAGAAAGATCACGAGCAGGGGAGCAGATTGGATTTTAACAGCCAGAGTGAATATGTATGTAACTCTAACATTTAAACTTTGAATCTCACAGGACACCGGGGCAAGAAAGACTTTATATATCATCTAGTTTAACTCTCAAATCCTTAAGCAGAGAAGACAGTGAGAGATTTCATGATGGTATGTCATCTAGTTTATAGGTAACTCTGGTTGCCTATTTGTAAGACTTCCTGTGAAGGTCAGTGTGAGGTACTGAGTGACAAAAGGAGGAAGAAATAAAGTAAGAAATTACTTCCGGGAAACACCATTGGTTTGGACTAGGAATGCTTAACACAGAGTTAGCAAGGAAGGCTGAGCATTTATAACCTCATGCACAGAAATTTTAAAGCTTCCACTGGATCAAAGAATGCGTAGGTAGTTATGTCTTTTTAAAAATTACTTTAGCATCAGAAGCAGGAAGCTTGTTGAGTGTTGGTAAAAGCACCAATTCTATTTCCATTTTTATTCTTCTTACAATTTTATATAAAAGGTACTTTAAAATTTTTATTTATTTTTTTATACAGCAGGTTCTTATTAGTTATCTATTTTATACGTATTAGTGTATATATGTCAATCCCAATCTCCCAATTCATCCCTCCACCCACCCCCACCCCCCGCTTTCCCCCCTTGGTGTCCATACGTTTGTTCTCTACATCAATGTCTCTATTTCTGCCTTGCAAACCGATTCATCTGTACCATTTTGCTGGGTTCCACATATATATGTTAATATATGATATTTGTTTTTCTCTTTCTGACTTACTTCAATCCATATGACAGTCTCTAGGTCCATCCACATCTCTGCAAATGACCCAGTTTTGCTCCTTTTTATGGCTGAGTAATATTCCATTGTATACATGTACTACATCTTCTTTATCCATTCATCTGTCGTTGGATATTTAGGTTGCTTCCATGACCTGGCTATTGTAAATAGTGCTGCAATGAACATTGGGGTGCATGTGTCTTTTTGAATTAGGGTTTTCTCTGGGTATATGATGAGAAGTGGGATGGCTGGGTCATATGGTAATTCTATTTTTAGTCTTTGAAGAAACCTCCGTACTATTCTCCATAGTGGCTGTATCAATTAACATTCCCACCAACAGTACAAGAGGATTCCCTTTTCTCCACACCCTCTCCAGCATTTACTGTTTGTAGATTTTCTGATAATGCCCATTCTAATCAGTGTGAGGTGATACCTCATTGTAGTTTTGATTTGCATTTCTCTAATAATTAGTGATGTTGAGCATCTTTTCATGTGCTTCTTGGCCATCTGTATGTCTTCTTTAGAGAAATGTCTATTTAGGTCTTCTGCCCCTTTTTGGATTGGGTTGTTTGTTTTTTTAATATTGAGCTGCATGAGCTGTTTATATATTTTGGAGATTAATCTTTTGTCCCTTGATTCATTTGCAAATATTTTCTCCCATTCTGAGGGTTGTCTTTTCATCTTTTTTATGGTTCCCTTTGCTGTGCAAAAGCTTTTAAGTTTCATTAGGTCCCACTTGTTTATTTTTGTTTTTATTTCCATTACTCTAGGAGGTGGGTCAGAAAAGATCTTGCTGTGATTTATATCAAAGTGGGTTCTTCCTATGTTTTCCTCCAAGAGTTTTATAGTGTCTGATCTTACATTTAGGTCTTTAATCCATTTTGAGTTTATTTTTGTGTATGGTGTTAGGGAGTGTTCTAATTTCATTCTTTTACATGTAGCTGTCCATTTTTACCAGCACCACTTACTGAAGAGACTGTCTTTTCTCCATTGTATATCCTTGCCTCCTTTGTCATAGATTAGTTGACCATAGGTGCGTGGGTTTATCTCTGGGCTTTCTATCCTGTTCCATTGATCCATATTTCTGTTTTTGTGCCACTACCATATTTTCTTGATTACTGTAACTTCGTAGTATAGTCTGACGTCAGGGTGTCTGATTCCTCCAGCTCCATTTTTTCCCCTCAAGATTGCTTTGGCTATTTGGGGTTTTTTGTGTCTCTGTAGAAATTTTAAGATTTTTGTTCTCATTCTGTGAAAAATGTCATTGGTAATTTGATAGGGATTGCATTGAATCTGTAGATTGCTTTGGGTAGTATAGTCATTTTCACAATATTGATTCTTCCAATCCAAGAACATGGTATATCTCTCCATCTGTTTGTGTCACCTTTGATTTGTTTCATCAGTGTCATAGCTTTCTGAGTACAGGTATTTTACCTCCTTAGGTAGGTTTATTCCTAGGTATTTTATCCTTTTTGTTGCAATGGTGAATGGGATTGTGTCCTTAATTTTGCTTTCTGAACTTTTGTTGCTAGTGTAGGAATGCAAGAGATTTCTGTGCATTAATTTTGTATCCTGAAACTTTACCAAATTAATTGATTTGCTCTAATAATTTTCTGGTGGCATCTTTAGGATTTTCTATGTATAGTATCATGTCATCTGCAAACAGTGATGGCTTTACTTCTTCTTTTCTGATTTGGATTCCTTTTATTTTTTTGTTTCTTCTCTGATTGCTGTGGCTAAAACTTCCAAAACTATGTTGAATAATAGTGGTGAGAGTGGGCAACCTTGTCTTGTTCCTGATCTTAGAGGAAATGGTTTCAGTTTTTCACGATAGAGAATGATGTTGGCTGTGGGTTTGTCATATATGGCCTTTATTATGTTGAGGTAGGTTCCTCCTATGCTTACATTCTGTAGAGTTTTTATCATAAATGGGGGTTGAAAGCTTTTTCTGCATCTAGTGAGATTATCATATAGTTTTTATCCTTCAATTTGTTAATATGGTGTATCACATTGATTAATTTGTGTATATTGAAGAATTCTTGCATTCCTGGGATAAACCACACTTGATCATGGTGTATGACCCTTTTGATGTACAGCTGGATTCTGTATTTTGTTGTATTTTGTTGAGGATTTTTGCATCTATATTCATCAGCGATATTGGTCTGTAATTTCCTTTTTTTGTAGAATCTTTGTCTGGTTTTGGTATCAGGGTGATGGTGGCCTTGTAGAATGAGTTTGGGAGTGTTCCCTCCTCTGCAATTTTTTGAAAGAGTTTGAGAAGGATGGGTGTTAGCTCTTCTCTAAAGGTTTGATAGAATTTGCCTGTGAAGCCATCTGGTCCTGGACTTCTGTTTGTTGGAAGATTTTTAATCATTTTCAATTTCCTTACTTGTGATTGGTCTGTTCATATTTTCTATTTCTTCCTGGTTCAGTCTTGGAAGGTTATACATTTCTAAGAATTTGTCCATTTCTTCCAGGTTGTCCATTTTATTTTCATAGAGTTGCTTGTAGTAGTCTCTTATGATACTTTGTATTTCTGTAGTGTCTGTTGTAACTTCTCCTTTTTCATATCTAATTTTATTGATTTGAGTTCTCTCGCTCTTTTTCTTGATGAGTCTGGCTAAAGGTTTATCAATTTTCTTTATCTTCAAAAAGAACCAGCTTGTAGTTTTATTGATCCTTGCTATTGTTTTCTTTGTTTTTATTTATTTCTTCTCTGATCTTTATGATTTCTTTCCTTTTACTAGCTTTGGGTTTTGTTTGTTTTTCTTTCTCTAGTTCCTTTAGGTGTAAAGTTGGATTGTTTATTTGAGATTTTTCTTGTTTCTTGAGGTAGGATTGTATTGCTATAAACTTCCCTCTTAGAACTGCTTTTGCTGCACCCCCTAGGTTTTGGATCATTTGTTTTCATTGTCATTTGTCTTTAGCTATTTTTTGATTTCCTTTTGATTTCTTCAGTGATCTCTTGGTTATTTAGTAACGTATTGTTTAGCCTCTATGTGTTTGTGTTGTTTACATTTTTTTCCCTGTTATTGATTTCTAGTCTCACAGTGTTGTGATCAGAAAAGATGCTTGACTTGATTTCAGTTTTCTCAAATTTACTGAGGCTTGATTTGTGACCCAAGATGTGATCTATCCTGGAGAATGTTCTATATGCATTTGAGAAAAAAGTGTAATCTGCTGATTTTGGATGGAATGTCCTGTAAATATCAATTAAATCTCTCTGGTAATTGTGTCATTTAAAGCTTGTGTTTCCTTAGTAGTTTTCTGTCTGGATGATCTGTCCATTGGTGTAAGTGTGGTGTTAAAGTCCCCCACTATTTTTATGTTACTGTCGATTTCCTCTTTTATAGTTGTTAGCTTTTGCCCTATATATTGAGGTGCTCCTATGTTGGGTGCATATATACTTATAATTATTATATCTTGTTCTTGGATTGATCCCTCGATCATTATGTTGGTTATTCCTTGTCTCTTGTAACATCTTTATTTTAAAGTCTATTTTATCTGATATGAGTATTGCTACTCCAGCGTTCTGTTGATTTCCATTTGCATGGAATATGTTTCCATCCCCTCACTTTCAGTCTGTATGTGTCCCTAAGTCTGAAGTGCATCTTTTGTAGACAGAATATACATGGGACTTGTTTTTGTAGCCATTCAGCGAGCCTGTGTCTTTTGGTTGGAGCCTTTAATCCATTCACATTTAAGGTGATTATCGATATGTATATTCCTAATACTATTTTCTTAATTGTTTTGGGTTTGTGTTTGTAGGTCCTTTTCTCCCCTTGCATTTCCCACTTAGAGAATTCCTTTAGCGTTTGTTGTAGAGCTGGTTTGGTGGTGCTGAATTCTCTTAGCTTTTGCTTGTCTGTAAAGCTTTTGATTTCTCCATTGAATCTGAGTGAGATCCTTGCTGGGTAGAGTAATCTTCATTGTAGGTTCTTCCCTTTCATCACTTTGAATATATCGTACTACTCCCTTCTGGTTTGTAGAGTTTCTGCTGAGAAATCAGCTGTTCACCTTATGGGAGTTCCCTTGTATATTTTTTGTCATTTTTGCCTTGTTGCTTTCAATAATTTTTCTTTGTCTTTAATTTTTGTCAGTTTGATTACTATATGTCTCAGCATGTTTCTCCTTGGGTTTATCCTCCCTGGGACTCTGCACTTCCTGGACTTGGGTGGCTATTTCCTTTCCTATGTTAGGGAAGTTTTTGACTATAATCTAATGTCTTCAGATATTTTCTTGGGTCCTTTCTCTCTCTCTTCTCCTTCTAGGACCCCTATAATGCAAATGTTGGTGTGTTTAATGTTGTCCCAGAAGTCTCTTAGGCTGTCTTCATTTCTTTTCATTCTTTTTTCTTTATACGCTTCCATGGCAGTGAATTCCACCATTCTGTCTTCCAGGTCACTTATCCATTCCTGTGCATCAGTTATTCTGCTATTGATTCCTTCTAGTATATTTTTCATTTCAGTTATTTTATTGTTCATCTCTGTTTGTTTGTTCTTTAATTCTTCTAGGTGTTTGTTCTTTAATTCTTCTAGGTCTTTATTAAACATGTCTTGCATCTTCTCTTTGTCTCCATTCTTTTTCCGAGGAGAATGGATCATTTTCATTATCATTATTCTGAATTCTTTTTCTGGAAGGTTGCCTATCTCCACTTCATTTAATTGTTTTTATGGGGTTTTATCATGTGCCTTCATCTGGTACATAGTCCTCTGCCTTTTCATTTTGTTTATTTTTCTGAGAATGTGGTTTTAGTTCCACAGCCTGCAGGATTGTAGTTCTTCCTAAGGTACATTTTCATTAGAGGAATTAGGTAGCTAATCCTCTTGGAAAGATTCAGCTGTCACCGAGTAACACAATCTTTTCCTGCCCTCCTCACCCAGGCTGGAGTGGCTCTTGTTTGTGACTAGACTTCAGCAAAGAGTGGCTCTTGTTTGCTGGGACACTTCAGGCTGCAGGGACAGCTGACAGGAGGGTAGTAACAGCTAAAGTGTCAAGTTGTCCCTTTCCCAATTCCATTTGCTTTGGGAACGTGCTAACCCAAAAGTCCATAAACTATTTAAGAACAAGTATTAGTAGATAGTTTAGGATTCTGTTCCGCTCCATAGTCCACTGAAGGGGGAAAATAATGTTTTGTTTTGTTTTGTTTTTTCATTTAAGACCATCGTATTTAAGTGATTTTACGGTCATGGCTGCAAAATACTTTGGAAAAGTATCCCAGGACATGTATCATGTTGACGTTCAAGCAACCAAAGAATTAAGTCAACTTAAAATGTTTTTAACCCTATATATAAGGACTAGTGGAGAACATTTTTTTTTTTCAGTGAAGGATCACAAAATACTAGTTTGATATCAGATAAAACAAAAAATAGGTTAGATTTCCAGTGTATGTAGGAGTATATTTTTTATGGACTAATGAAAGAAAAACGTCATTCATGGACTAATATTCCCTTTCAATGTAAGCTGTGATAATGTGCGTAGGAGGGGTTGGATAAAATTCACAAATCAACAATATGCAAAGCACCACTGAAATGAAATAAGCACTGTGGGGAGTCAAAACTGTATATGACACAGTTCCTAGTTTCAAGGATCTTCCTAACTTATTGGAAAGACAATTATATGTGTCAGTGTCATGAAATCTTATCCCAACCGACACCAAGTTTTACCTAAGTAAAAATGATGATTTTGCCATTTCAGAGTTACAGTGTGGTTTTCTAGAATGAAGATCTGCCTGGAAGTAAAATGCCTCAGTCAACGTCCAAACACTGACACTTAATAGCTACTTAATGTCTCTGTATTCAGTTTCTATAAGCAGGCTGGACTAGGTTATGTATTTTCAAGTTCAAGCATTTGGCAATTTATGATATCTTAAGAATATGTGCTATGTTTGTGTAATGGTTTACAATGCAGCTAACAGGTAAAATTAGTAAATTATTAAAAATTTTACCCAAGATCTAAGTGAATTTAGGTTAATAAAAGCAGTTCCATGTTCTAAAAATGCTTTTGCTAGGGCCCTTCCCACTAATGTAATTAGGAGTTTTACAAATGAGTATATTTTTATTATGTTTAAATAAGACAAACTGAACTTCTATATGGTGCCACTATTTATACATGAGGTGTTAGCTTTTTGGTTTATCGTACTGACTTCTGTCAATCCCCCAAGTGGTTTTAACTGAAGGCAAGGTTATCTTGCCATCCTTGATTTGGGGCAATCAGCCATCACACAACAATTCCTGGTAATAAACATTAGAAGGAGAGGCCTGCAAACAGCTCCAGAATGATAAATAAGGATATCGTTTTCCAAACAGGAAACAGGAGGAGGTTAATTTAAAATAAACCACTATGAGGTTTCTTACAGAATTATCATCACCTGCCTTTCAAAATAAGAATAATCATTATGTGTGAGGGCAATTGTTCATCAGAACATCTTGTTTACTTGGCTGATTGTTCTCCCCAGGTATAATGCTTTTCAACAGATCAATCAACACTTTCAATAGGCTTTTCAAGACTATTTAACAGGATAATTTGGTCAAATGGCACATGTTATATAAATTGCTCTCCCTTGGCTTTCCCCATCATAGACACACCCAAGAGTTTTGTGCAGACATGTCATCACATTCTGGCTCTCCCACTTTCCTGGAAAGTTGGGAAAGTTACTTCAAATTTTTGAGTTTCATTTTCCTCATCTATGAAATGAATGTCATAATACCTACTGGCTGACTTAACATGAGGACAAAGTGTGTTCATGTGAATAACAAACCTAATGTGACCAGAACACACAGGCACCAAATAAATGGTGATTACAATTATCCTAACCTATGAGAGGACTCAGCACCCTAAGTAACTTGAAAAGGCAATGATTAACCCTGTCTTGCATGTCTGTTCTTTTTTTTTTTTTTGCGGTATGCGGGCCTCTCACTGTTGTGACCTCTCCCGTTGCAGAGCACAGGCTCCGCACGCACAGGCTCAGCGGCCGTGGCTCACGGGCCCAGCCACTCCATGGCATGTGGGATCTTCCCGGACCAGGGCACGAACCCGTGTCCCCTGCATCAGCAGGTGGACTCTCAACCACTGCGCCACCAGGGAAGCCCCATGTCTGTTCTTTTTAAAGAATAAGTACTGGTATGTCTTTATATATAGAATGCATGCATTCCTGAAAAGTGAGGGGCAGACAATCTCCTCTGTGCATAAAAATCTGTATTTTATTACTTAGTGTCTTAGTCACTCAGGCTGCTATAAACAGATTATCATATACTGTGTGGCTTATAAACAACAGAAATCTATTTCTCAAGTTCTGGAGGCTGAGAAGTCCAAGATCAAGGTGCCATCAGATTCTATGTCTGGTGAGAGCCTGCTTCCTTATTCATAGAGGACCATCTTCTCACTGTGTTCTCACACGGCAGAAGGGGAAGGGTGCTCTCTGGGATCTCTTTTATAAGAAGAGTACTAATCCCCCTAATGAGGTCTCCACTCTCATGACCTAATCACTTCCCCAAAATCCCACCTCCTGGCACAATCACATTAGGTGTTAAGATTTCAACATACGAATTTTGGAGGGATATAAACATTGTCTCTAGTAATTAATTACATTAAAAGTGAGAAAAGTATTTTTTTGGGATGGGAGGGAATCAGCTCTAACCTTGACTCATTACATCTCTGGCAGAACAATTTCATGTGATAGCTCACAGACGTGCTGTTTGGTTGGGTTATTTGTTGATCTCATTGCATAGAATGAAGAAAAATCATGGGGTGGTAGAAACAGGGAACACCACTGGGTAGGGTTGAAGCAGGTTGTGGTAGCAGAGAAGGAACAGGTAAGAATAAGTTACGAGGAGTTGGAGCTCTTCAGGGGCCAGCAATCAAAGCTCACTATGCCAACATAGGCAAGGTATGAACTCTGGTATACGGTTGTTCAGGAGATGGAAAATGAGTAAGAGGAGGAGGCTTCCATGAGTTACTTTACACAGAGTTGACACAGGATGCCTGTTTTCTAGATGTTTCTGGGATCGTGGAACTTTACAGGATGTGGAACATTTAGTCCTAAAACTGAGACAGTTCCAGGCACCTAGTTCAGGCTCATTGGTAGTAAAGAGCAAAGGAGATAGTGGCTCTGGAACTTTGTAGTAAATTTTATGATTCACAGTTCCTGGATTATATGTAATATATACAAAACTGGAATTTATTTTCAGGATACCAAGATGATGTACTATCTAAATTATTTAAAAATTGTTTTAAAATATAGTCTATCTACAGTACGCATTAGCTGATTTTATTTGTTTTTAAATCTAGCTCATGAGTAAGAAAATGGAAATATTGTTAATAATCAAACAAAAAGATTGTTAAATAACAATAAATCTGGTTTACAGCTAACACCTTAATGCCACCACTTAAAATTAGTTTTCAAATGCTCTTAATTTGCATATGTGTTAAAAGTTTTCGAATTTCAAACATTTTAAACTTTTTTCTAAATAACAGGATAAATAAAAAAATTTCTGACTTTTTTTATAGAACAAAACATTGACTTTGAGTTCCAGAAGAAGAATTATAGTTCACGTTTATGTACAATCAAAATATTCAACGTTAATTACAGATTTTGCACTTTTCAAAGACCAATATTTATTCCAGAATATGTATGTATGCTCTCAAGTCTCTGTTGTAAAAGGCAATGAGACAGGTAATTAAAATGTATGTTTATAGCACAGTAAGTTTTTATGTCAAATTTTTAATTGTGGGATTTGATTAGTTATTAATCTGCATCCCTTACTATTAGGAAAAAAATGCATCGAATATGCATGGTTTTTAAGATGTAGAAGGATATACAGATGCTAAAGAAATAAATCCTTAGATAGTAAGTTATTGAACTGAAAGAAAACCTGGCATTGTCCAACAGTCCACCTATTGGAACTAATGTCAGTCTGTGGTGAGTCTTGAGTGGAATCAGGAAGATGCAGCTTAAGTCCAGTAATAAATACTCAGCCCTCAGCACAGTGCCTGCACAGTGAACTCAATAAATATTAGTGGCAATAATAATTTAACAACTCTTCTCAATTAACCAGCCCTGGGATCTTTTATATTCCAGCTTATCGTCCTAATCATTATTAGTTCCATCATCTTTCAGCAAATGGATTAGACATGTAAATAGTAGAAGAGAGAGAAGGCAAAAGTAAAAAAAAAAAATCTGTGAATTTTATTAATTATTAACAAACCTTATAAAGGCAGAAAGAGATTAGGGTGACCTGAATGGTTAAAATCATGACTAAAAGGTTTTTTTTATGAACCTCTCAATGCCATTCTGTACTCCTTCGTACTTTTTAATCAAGAACTGACTGCAGTGACATTTTTGATGGTAAGAGATCTTGAGAAAAGTAAAAAGTGTGTGTGGTTTTCTGCTTCACTTGGTTGTCAAGAGAATTGGAATAAAATAACCGTTTAAAATCAAGAGATGGAGCAGGAGACACTACTCTGAAGAACACAGTACTTTCAATGTTTCATGAACGTTATGAGTCACAGGAACAGCTACCCAAGGGGCTCCTATCTTGAAGACTGAAAAATTATGAGTAAAAAGGAACTAGAAAAATAAAAGGGTAGGACCATCTCTCCTCCTCTGATGACTACCCTGTAGGCTCCCTTAGACAGCCTTTCTCTTGGTGTTCTAAATCAATGCTCCTCAAACTCTAATGTGCTTATAAACCACTTGGGATCATGTTAAAATGCACATGCTGATTCTGTAAACCTGGATTGTAGCCTGAGATTCCTTGTTTTTTAACAAGCTCCTAAGCAACACTGCCAATCCAAGGACTGCACTGTGAGTAACACGTCTCCATGTTACTTCCATTTAGTATCGTCCCTTATGCTTATGGTGACTGTACATTCTGTACTTTTCAGGACAGCCTCAACTTTATTGATATTTCATTATTTTCATCAGTCAAATAGTTAGCTAAACTGATGTAATTGTTATACTTTTTGGAGGCTGTTCATATAAAAGATTTCCCTTCTCAGAAAATACCATGTCAATCTAGATCATTTCAGTTTGGAATTTAGAAGATAGACTTATCACAAGTGACCTAGCAAATAATATTCTGTCTTCTTTTGAGACTTCCCATTTTACTCCAGTACCCCTTTTTGTGTCTGCATAGCAACTTGGCTAGAACAAAGACACCATTATTTTCTGCTAGTCAAGACAAAATGAGTCATCCTTGAAGGAAGAAATTCTGGGATGGGCCAGGCCCCTGGGCTAGGTATTACAACTGAGAACAAGGGAGAATTTGACTTAGGAAACTTTTCTGATGGTCATTCCTGGCTTCCTTCTCTATCAAAAAATAAATTGTAGAAAATCTCTTCTCTGGTCTCCAGGCTCCAAGCTCTAAATCTTGGGCTAATGCATTGATGAAATTTTACTGTGCTCAGGAGAAAAGAGTTATTTTCTTGCTCTGTCATCTACTAGTTGTTTGACATTGGTCAAACTACTTTACTTCACCTTTTTGAGCTTCTGTTTTTTTTTTCTTTTCTTTCTTTTTTTTTTTTTAACAGGCGAAAATGAGGTTAGCGAAGCTCCAAGTTTAAGAAGAAAATATATCCCCCAAAGATGATTAGAAACCAAGATTATCTAGGGCATATCTGGATTCCTGATAATAGTATTTTAAAAGTTGCAGTAATATGTCTCTATTTAGAGTTAACTCTTTAGCTGAATGCTACTTTTGGGAGTCACCTTAGCTCTCTTGACCTCAAAGTTCATCTCAATAAAGAGAATGATCATTTTTTAATATGATGACTAAAGTCATCTTTTCCAAACTCTAAATCACTGAGATAGAAATGAGAAACTAAAATAATATTCACCACCTCATTAAAAGAGATGAACAGCAATTACATGGGCATATATGTCAGTCTGGTTTCTCCAAGACCTGAATGAATGAATGAATAAAATCATGGACAAGTTCTGCAAACCTTGTTACAGAAGATTAAGTCTTTAGTACCTAAATTAAAATAGAAGCACTATAATTTTTCTCCAGCATTTGAATTACTTTCAATTCATAATTTAAAAAGAAATGACAGTGGATCAGAATTTTAGGAAAATTCAAATTCTGGGCAGGAACACAACACATTATTATGCAGAAGGTGAAAATTAAACATTTACAAATAATCTCTAGAAAGCATTTTTGTGAAAGTTTATTTAAAGTGTATCTTGAAGAGAAGAAATATTGATATGGAACACCACAGTGAACCACAAAAATACTTGAGTCCCTTAATTCCATAATGATTTTCAAATAACACCACCCAAATGGAAAACCACAATCCCGTATAAGTGCAATGTTTCCCCTCCCAACTCCTGAGAAAATTCATGGATTCAGACTGATGATTTCAGGTCACAATCATTTAAAAATAACTGTCATTTTGGGTCACCTACAGTACCACGAAGCGTGGATGTCTGTGTTTGATTATAGGTCAAAAATTCATTCCAGGAAGCAATCAAAAACTGTTTTAACTTTGAAATGTTCAAAATGCAAAAGAAAATCCAAGAAATGAAACTTGCTAGATGATTCTGTTGCCTTTTTCTAATACTGATTTCTAGATGAGAATTGCTAAAATGTGTTGCCTTTAAGAGTCCTAATTAGAGGACCATACTTAATAGCTGCATCTTCTAGACACTATGTAATATCTAGTGAAGGAATTAAACAAAATATATAAGCTTTGAAACTGGTGTCAAATGGGGAAAAAGCTTTCAATCAAGTAACCATAATTTTAGTCTATATTTGAAAAGGAGTTTTCCAACCGAAACCACATGGATTGTGCTCAATGGACTATATACAGATAATTTGTCACTCTATCTTATATCAACTATGCTCTTTTTATCCATAAGCTCCGTTCCTAGGTAAGAAAGAAAATATTCTATTTTAAAAATATGGAGATATTTGTCTTGGGTAAAATCTCTTTTTGTAGGCTGTCCAAGAGAGAAAAAAAATGGATTCTATCAAAACTAACTTCAGTCTTCAAGTTTTTTTAGTCATTTAGTTTTCTAAAATCATCATGTGCAGCAATCTTTTTCATACAATGTCACACACTTAATCTTAGAAATAAAACATTACTAGATAGAAGGAATACATAAAGAGAATTTAATTCTCTTACTGTCCATGAATTAATAATAGAAGCTTTATTTTTCTCATTGCATTTCTAATGAGTGAAGACTGACAACCCTCTCTGAACACAAATTCCAGTAACTCAGAACCATGATGAGGTTGAAGAATTTAAAATATTTTCTACACTTAAGAACCGCTCTTTCAAAAAGATTTGAACAAGTTCAAGATGGTCATAAATGTGCATATGTAACCTTTAAGGAAAAAAAATAAAATATCTAGGTCATAAAATAAATCATCTGATTTTTTCTTGTTGTTTTACCATGCAATTATAATTTTCCGCTCGCTACAGTGAGCATTTGTCTGCTCAGAGTTCTATTGGAAAATACACTTTATTAACCCAAACTTACCTACTCCCACCGTGTTCACAATGTTATAATACAATATTTAATAATAGCCCTAAAGTGAAAATAAGACCTTAGAAGATACTGAATTACTTTCTGACACATAGAGATTAATTAACTCGTAGATTATCTGCCTCACTTAGATTAACTCTCAGTTGGCTAAGGCATTTGAGAAAACAGAATCCAAATCTTAATCACTCTAATAAAATTTACCCTGTATGTAGTTGATACTTAAAAAATGTAAGGAAGGCTTCCCTGATGGCGCAGTGGTTGAGAGTCCACCTGCCGATGCAGGGGACACGGGTTCATGTCCCAGTCCGGGACGATCCCACATGCTGCAGAGCGGCTGGGCCCGCGAGCCATGGCCACTGAGCCTGCACGTCTGGAGCCTGTGCTCCGCAATGGGAGAGGCCACAACAGTGAGAGGCCCGTGTACCACAAAAAAATAAAATAAAATAAGGAAAATTCACAGAATTATAGAAAAGATACCTAAAACAAGGTGGGAAGATAACAATAGAAATACTAGTGGGTTTCTCAAGCCTGTGCTTAGTATTTATTAGTTTAGATAATTCTAAGTGTTTAACTTATGAGAATTAACTGAAAATTAGGAGACTTGAAAGCTAAGCTCTGGAGATAGAAGGGGTCAAGAGAATGAGTCCAACCCCCTCATTTTACTGAGGAGAAAACCAAAGCCCAGAGGTTAAGTGATTAGGCTAGGGCCAATATCTAAGTCTGATGTCCCACTCAATGTATTTTCCAAAACAGGACATAAAAAGAATATACAAAATGTAGCCTAAGGTTTGGGAGAGGGGGAAATATATCTGTTGCCGGACAGGCATGGAGACTATCAGCATTTAAAGAACAAGTTACTAGGAGTCAAGCATTATTCTAGACATTTTTATGTGTCTATTGTGCTTGATCTCATAGCACCCCTATGAAGAAAGTACCATGCTTGGTTTAGAGATAAAGGAACTGAAGCTCAGAGAGGTCATCCTGACCCTAAGGTCTATGCATTTCCACTGTACTTGCCCCAGACACGAACTGATCCTATTTCTCTGGCCATTGGTTGACTTCTGAATGTACTATTAGCTCACATGCCCTTTTGACAAATGTCTACGAAGCCTTTGCTTTGTGCCAAAACCTCTCCTGGGAGTTGGCTGTGCATTGAAGAACAAAAGAGGTTTGACCCCTGCCCTCAGGGAGTCAGTGGACACAGGAACCAGCTCTACTATTTCTTAACCCAAGAGTGTCTCTTTTGCTCTTTCAGGCCTGGCTACCCTCACTTCAGACCACTCTTTGGAAGCTGTGATAATGATCAGATCCTCAGTAAAATCATTTGAAAACTTAATATTAGCCTTTCATATTCTACTTCTCCTCTGAAAGGATATTAATGCAAATAGTTTCAATAACAGTTGGCAAACACATTTTACACAGTGGTTTTCCACAGTATGGAAATATCAAACTTCAAAATTGCTTCAGGATTAAATACATTCTTAAAATTTTACATTTTTGAAGGTTCATTAATTTAAATATGCTGGAATCTAAGCATAGAGCAATACCTTTCAAAAGTTGAGTTTATTTTTAGACTCTATTCAATAGAGATCGATCAGGAAAAAAGTGACCGTAAAGCATAGACCACAGGAATTGTGACAGTATAATGCCTGAAACACCAGTGCTGAAAATATAAACCATTCTTATATCGTATGTAAAATATATCCTGTGCATAACGTAAAAGAGTACTCAAAAGAATGAATAGCTTGGGATATGGTCTTGTCCAGTCATTTTATGAATATTCACTGTCAAATTCACATACATAACTTTGTTTCATGTTTGAAAACAATGCTAATCATTCTGTCACCAATCAGGCCTGTGTAGGTGCAGCCCAGATAAGAATGGTGCATGTTAGAGGGGCGTGTGTATACTGCCTAGATGAGATCAGTCCTTGATTTGCAGCCACAGCTGCTAATGGCCAAGCATACAACTATTTTCAACCACTCCACCTAGATTCACACTCTACTCTGCCCTGTTGCTTTAAAAAGCACCAGAATGCTTGCCTGCTTCCACTGTGTCCTGGCAAGCCATCATTCTACAGACTGATTTTAATTTGAGCTTGGCATGTCACCACACGTGTGTGGGAGCATCAGTCTTCAGAAACGTGATGAATGTGTTCTTGAAGCACACATGCGGGATGTCATGCAAAAGACTACAGAGCACTTTGAAGGGTTAACACTGTATCCCAGAGTGATGATGAATCCCTAGATGTGCACTTCCACATAACAGAGATCCTCCATGGTATCGCAGAGATGAAAAGTGCCATCCACCAGTGCTCTCTCCCATGATGTGCTGACAAGAAAGCACAGTGATACCTCAATTTACAAATCCACTGGAAAAAAATGCCATTTGAGGAAATTTGGTCTGGGTGAGGGAAAGTTCCTGACTCTTCAGTGCTTTGGCGGCTGCTGAGTCAGATCAGGCATTTTTTCTGCAAATCTTTCCCTGACCCACAAAGCAGAATTGATCCTTTTCTCCTTGTACCTCTACTAGTCCTTAGATATGCCCCTATTATTGCACAAACTTATGTTCCCCTCCTCTACTAGACTCAGCTCTGCTTCTTCTCTAGCATGTTGCATAGTGTCTGGCATAACATTTTTGTTGATTGAAGATGGATGGATGGATGGATGGATGGATGGATGGATGGAGAGGAGGAAATAAGACTCACCTCTAGGTGAATCTTGGATGGCCTTGGGCCTGTTGAACTAGAGCCAACATACCCACTGCTTCTATAGTTAAATCAACTTAGAGAGTAAAACGGAGGGAAGTAATGTCTGAGCAATAGTCATATGACATCTATGTCACTTGATGGGAGGATCTACAGAAAGGAGGAGAAGCATCCTCCATTTTAACCAAGGTTCTTGGGGATCAGGTTCCCTCCTGATCTGAGGAGAAAAGGGAAGATTATTACTCTGTCAAGGTCCAGGGAAGAAGGCAGACAAGAATGGTCTAGAAAAGAATAGGAGTTTTGAAATTTGACACACTTGGGGACCAACCAGAATTTAGCCAATTAATAGTTAGTTGGGTGATTTGGACAAGTTGTTCAGTTTCACTGAATCCCTGGTTCTCCATTTATAAGTTGAAAATCATAATATCAATATTGCAGTGTGGATATAAGAATTCAAAATAGCATCTGTAGAGTGCCTGGCACAGAGAGGCACTCAATAAATATTTTTATTTACAATCATGCTTAGGTTTATTTTTTAGTTATGTAACAAAGTCTTTATGTTACTACTGTTGGAAGTATTCTCTTGTTAATTGAGATATATCTGTAGGAAAAATAATTCTGTTTAGAAGAGATAATTAATCATTTAGCACCTAACATCAGGCATAGTACTCATCAGGGAAGAGGGCCTGTATATTCTTTGTAAATTGTCAGATAAAGTGAGTTGGCCACAAAAAGATCCGTACCTGCAAGGCTGAGCTACACAGTCTCTAAATAAGAAGGTTAGACTTGATAGGTAGGGAACTAAGCATTTAATGGATACAGACATATCTACCTACATACATGCATAAGAAGGAGCTCCATAGTTGCTATTAATATTCAGGTATTTTGCTGATATGCATCTTCTACAATTATAGAACACAAATGTGGACTCAGAATATCTCTGAGTTGATTATGTCCTCATGAATCCTAGCACTAGGTTCTTAAGATGTTAATCTTTTCTTTCTTCAGAACAAGTAAAATTGGCCTCAAGAATAAACAAGTTACTTAAGAGAAGCATGACTGATGAGTCACTCTGAATGTTGCTGAACAATTCACAGGCTGTTATAGCTACAGGACCCTGTGTCCCAAACTCAACTATTGGACTTTGAGAATCACCACCCATCCTGCCTTGCCTTCAGATGACCCTCATACTAGAAGATGATAGTTGCATCAGAGAGACTGCTGACTCTCCATGTCTTAAGACATTCCTCTGAAGCCTACTCACCCTCACTCCTCTGAAGTGGCCTGTTCTCTACAATTACCTTATCATCTCCATGCTTCAACCTATTTTCATAATTTTTCCAGAACCCTAATCTCAGTCAGATGTTAGCAGATTTTATTATTTAAATGATATAAAATAAAGTCTGGATGACAGGGTATATCTGTATGATTTAAGTAGTCTATTCAGTTTAAATAAATACTTAGTCACTTAAATAAAACTTAAGCACTTAGATCTGGGGCTCTTCCCCAACTCACCAATTTCCTGGTCCCCAAGAGGACCAGGGACCAGCAGCTTGCTTCCCTATTACAGATATACATTAATATGAGTTTAAAAACAATTGGAATTGATTGAGTTCCCAAGACACTGAAGTAGAAAGACACTTAGCTTACCTTCTCTCATGGGCACACCAAAATTACAACTATTTGCAGAACAACTATTGATGAAAAAGGCCAGAACCTACCAGAAAAGGTCTTCTACAACTAAAGAGATAAAGAAGAAACCACAATGAGATGGGTAAGAGGGGCAGAGTTGTGGTATAGTCAAGACCCCAAACCCTCAATGGGCAACACATAGATGGGAGAATAATTACCATTGCACAGGTTCTCCCCAAGAAGCAACTGGTCTGAACCCCACATCGGGCTCCCCAGCCTGGGGGTCCTGTGCCAGGAAGATGAGCCCCAGAATGTTTGGTTTTGAAGGCCAGCAGGGCTTACTTTTGGGAGACCCAGAGGGCTGGGGGAAAGAGAGATTCCACTCATAAAGGGCGCACACAAAATCTCACACACTCTGGGACCCAGAATAGAAGAAGTAATTTGAAAGGAGCCTGGGTCAGACCCACCTGTTGATCTTGGAGTGTCTCCTGGAGGGATAGAAGGCATCTGGAGCTCACCCTGGGGACTGGTGGGGAACTCATTCTACCATGTGGACTCTGGTGCTGGCAAGCACCATTTCAAAATCATCCCTCTAGCCTATTAGCCTCAGGACAAAGTCCCATCCCTGCCCACGAGCCTGTAGGCACCAGGACTGGGATGCCTCAGGCCAAGCAATTAACTAGGCTGGGACATAGCCCTCCCAATGAGCAGACAGACTGTCTTAAGATCCCCTGAGCCCACAGTCACCCTTGGCCATGGCCCTGCCCTCCAGAGAGCCCAGGACCTGGCCCCATATGCCCTGGGCCCTGGCCATGCCTACCAAGCCTGATCTAGCTTCAGTACCAGCCTCACCTATCACCAGCCCGAGGACAACCACAGCCCCACAGCCTGCAATGACTGCACCCATCCCAACCACCAGCAGGCCAGCACCCAGCTGGTCCACAGCCTTGGTCACCAGCAGGCTAACACAAGCTTCAGGGCAACAAGGACCCCCATAGCTAGCTGTTCAGGAACTACCCCAAACCACCAGCAATCCAATACCACCTCTGAGATCCCTGGGCCCTGCAGCCAGACTCCAAGACCTAGCTCTGCCAGCCAATGTGCCAGCACGAGCCTCAGGACCCGGCTTCACCCACTGGTAAGCAGGTACCAGATCCAGAATCTTCTGGACCCCAACTCTGCCTACCAGTGAGCCAGCACTAGCCCCAGGGAGCCCTCATGACCCTGCCCCACCAACCAGTGGCCAGCAGCCTCCACACAAGGCAGGGCTTGGCAACCAACCAAACTGGAGGCCAGCCCCACTTGTCAGACCACCTGCTGTAGTTAGCCCAACACAACTGAAGGACCCACATGGCCCACATAAGAACAGTAACACAATAATAATAGGGGAATTTAATATCCCATTACATCAATGGACAGATCATCCAGACAGAAAAATTAATAAGGAAACACTGGCTTAAATGACACCTTAGGCCAGATAGACTTAATAGAAATATATAGCACATTCCTTCCAAAAACAGCAGAATACACATTCTTTTCAAATGCACATGGAACATCCTCTGGGATAGATCACATGCTAGACCACAAAACAAGCCTCAGTAAATTTAAGAAAATTGAAAACACATCTAGTATCTTTTCTGGCAAAAACACCATGAGGCTGGAAATCACCTACAAGAAAAAAAACTTCAGAAAACACAATATGCTAAACAGTATGCTGCTAAACAAACAACGGATCACTGAAGAAATAAAAAAAAAAATACTTGGAAACAAATGAAAACAAAAACACAATGATCCAAAATCGATGTGATTCAGCAAAAGCAGTTTGAAGAGGGAAGTTTATAGCTGTATAAGTTTACCTTAGGAAACAAGAAAAATCTCAAATAAACAACCTAACATTACACCTAAAAGAACTAGAAAGAGAAGAACAAACAAAACCCAAAGTTAGTAGAAAGAAATCATAAAGATCAGAGTAGAAATAAATGAAATAGAAACAACAACAACAAAAAAGAAAAGATCAATGAAACTAAAAGCTGATTCTTTGAAAAGGTAAACAAAATTGATAAGCCTTTAGCCAGACTCACCACAAAAAAAATAACATCAGAAATGAAAAAGCAAAAGTTAAAACTGACACCACAGAAATACAAAGGATCATAAGAGACTACTATGAACAGCTATATGCCAATAAAATGGACAACCTAGAACAAATGGACAAATTCTTAGAAAGGTACAACCTCCCAAGACTGAACCAGGAAGAAATATAAAATATGAACAGACTGAATACCAGTAATGAAATTGAATTGGTAATTTTAAAACTCCCAACACAGAAGTCCAGGACCAGATGGCTCCACAAGTGAATTCTATCAAACATTTAGAGAAGATTTAACACTTATGCTTCTGAAACTATTCCAAAAAATTGCAGAGGATGGAACACTTCTGAATTCATTCTATGAGGCCAGCATCACCCTGATACCAAAACCAGACAAAGCTATCACACACGCACAAAATTACAGGCCAATATCACTGATGAACGTAGATACAAAAATCTTCAACAAAATATGTTAGCAAACAAAATCTAAAAATACATTAAAAGGATCATACACCATGATCAAGTGGGATTTATCCCAGGGATGCAAGTATTTTTCAATATCTGCAAATCAATCAGTGTGATACACCACATCACAAATTGAAGAATAAACCATATGATCTTCTCAGTAGATGCAGAAAAGTTTTCGACAAAATTTAACACCCATTTATGATAAAATCTCTCCAGAATGTAGACATAAAGGGAGCATACCTCAACATAATAAAGGTCACATATGACAAACCCACAGTAACATCATACTCAATGGTGAAAAGTTGAAAGCATTTCCTCTAAGATCAGGAAGAAGTCAAGGATGCCTATTTTTGCCACTTTTATTCAACATAGTATTGGGAGTCCCAGCACAGTAATCAAGCAAGAAAAAGAAATAAAAGGAATCCAAAGTGGAAAGGAAGAAGTAAAACCATCACTGTTTGCAGATGATGTGATATTATCAATAGAAAATCCTGAAGATGCCACCAAAAAACGACCAGAGCTTATCAATGAATTTGGTAAAGTTGCAGAATAAAAATTAATACACAGAAATCTCTTGTATTTCTATACATTAACAATGAACTATGAGAAAGAGAAAATAAGGAAAAAATCCTATTTATAGTTGCATCAAAAAGAATAAAATACCTAGGAATAAACTACCTAGGGCGGCAAAAGACCTGTACTCATAAAACTATAAGACACTGATGAAAGAAATTGAAGATGACATAAACAGAAAGACACATTGTGTCCATGAACTGGAAGAATTAATATTGTTAATGTAAATTGTAAATGATTATACTACCCAAGGCAATCTACAGATTCAATGCAATCCCTATTAAAGTATCAATGGCAGTTTTCACAGAACTAGAACAAAGTTTTTTAAAATTTGTATGCAAATACAAAAGACCCTGAATAGCCAAAACAATCTTGAGAAAGAAGAACAGAGCTGGAGAAATCATGCTCTATGATTTCAGACTATCCTACAAAGCTATAGTAATCAAAGTATTATGATACTGGCACAAAAACAGGCACATAGATCAGTGGAACAGAATGTAGAACCCAGAAATAAACACACACATTTATGGTCAATTAATCTATGACAAAGTAAGCAAGAATATACAATGTCTCTTCAATAAGTGGTTCTAGAAAAACTGGACAGCTACACATAAAAAAATGAAGTTAGAACACTTTCTCACACCATATACAAAAATAAACTCAAAATGGTTTAAAGGCCTAAATGTAAGACTGGAAATCATAAAACTCCTAGAAGAAAACATAAGCAGAACATCCTTTGATATAAATCATAGCAACATTTTTTAGATCTGTCTCCTAAGGCAGAGGAAACAAAAGCAAAAATAAACAAATGAGACCTAATTAAACTTAAAAGCTTTTGCACAGCAAAGGAAACCATTGACAAAATGAAAAGATAACCTACTGAACGGGAGAAAATATTTGAAAATTACATGGCTTATAAGGGGTTAATATCCAAAATACATAAATAGCTCTTAAAACTCATCAAAAAACAAACAACCTGATTTAAAAATGGGCAGAAGACCTGAATAGACTTTTTTCCAAAGAAGACATACAGATGGCACATGAAAAGATGCTCAGCATCACTAATAATAGTTTTTTTGCAAATCAAAATCACAATGAGATATCACCTCACACTTGTCAGAATGGCTATCATCAAAAAGACCACAAATAACAAATGTTGGCAAGGATATGGAGAAAAGGGAACCCTTGTACACTGTTGGTGGGAGTGTAAATTGGTTTAGCCACTGTGGAAAACAGTATGGAAGGGCCTCAAAAAACTAAAAATAGAACTACCATATGATTCAGCAATTCCACTCCTGGGCATATGTTCAGAGAAAACAAAAACACTCATTTGAAAAGATATATGCATCCCAATGTTCATAGCAGCACAGTAACCAAGATATGGAGGCAATCTAAGTGTCCATCAACAGAAGAATAGATAAAGAATAAGTAGTATATATATATACAACTGAATACTACTCAACCATAGAAAGGAAAAAATATTTGTCATTGGTAGCAACATGGATGGACCTGGAGGGTATTATGCTTAGTGAAATATGTCAGATAGAGAAAGACAAATACTGTATGTTATCACTTATACATGGAATCTAAAAAATAAAATGAACTATTGAATATAACAAAAAAGAAACAGACTCACAGATACAGAGAGCAAACTAGTGATTACCAGTGGAGAGAAAGATGTGGGGACAGGCAAAACAGGGAAAGGGGATTAAGAGGTACAAACTACTATGTATAAAGTAAATAAGCAACAAGGTTATATTCTAAAGCACAGGTAATATAGCCAATATTTTCTAACTTTAAATGGAGTATAATCTATAAAAATTTTGAATCGCTGTGTGGTACATCTGAAATAATATAATATTCTAAACCAACTACACCTCAATAAAAACAAAACAAAACCCTCCTGAACTTCCTGAATGCCAGGGAGAAACATTATTAGAGAATAAAATCTAATGAAGATAAAGTTTTAACTAGTGAGGAAAATATCTTTGTAAAGAGATTATACCAAATTTAATTCTTAATGAATTGAATTAAGTCATTCTTAACTGAGAATCATTAACTTCAATTATGAAACTAGTTGTGTAAAATCACTTTTTGATCAGAGCATATAAATAATATATAAAATGATAGAGTGTATAGCATGCAGTTTGGTTACACAGCTTTGCACAGCTGCTTCCCCAAGTTTTCTGCACTGCATTCTGAGGATAACTACATATTGGCTTGGATGGAACTCTGAAAAGAAATGGAAACTCATTCCTATAAAAGGACTACAATCGTACTTTCCAAGAAAAGTAGTTTGAGTGATTTCCAGTAATTCTTGGGAGAAAGCAGAGCAGGGAATATAATCTTAAAACATAATGGGATGGGACACAGGCTTTCAGTAAAGAGGTAGGAAAGTATACTTTTCAAAAAAGAATCCTTTATAAATCCACAAGCTGTGGGGAAAGCAGCTTTGAGAATATTTGAAGTAAAAAGGATAGAAAACAAATGCTCTAATTGTTGGAGCATATTACGGTCACCTGGATGGATTAAGGATAGAGAGAAATTATCTTGACAACCATCTCAGAGATTGAATAGAGGAAGAAGAGACTTGAGCTATCCATATAGATGCTGAAAATCTCACCATCTAAGAACAACAGGAAATTTCTCGGTTCTATGACTTGCAAACTAAGTCTGTCCACGGGGGAATGCTAATCCATCATCCCTCCATTCATTTACTCAGTGAATACCTACTGTGTGACTACTTTGCTTCAGGAACTGGGAATGTAAGAATAAATAAGAAAAAAACCTCTGAAATTTAACGTAACAAAATATTGCAGCAAGTACACAAATAGAGGTATGCAACAAGTGGCATAAGAGACCTCTGCAGGGTGGGGTCTACGAAGCAGACCACGGGAACACAGAAGAAGACCTGAGAGACAGGGATGGAGGTGTGAAGGAAAAGCATGCTGCCCAGAAGGAATCTCATCTCAGAAGCAGAGAGAAGTTTGGTATGGCTGGAATCTCTTTTTTTTTTTTACTGTTGTGGCCTCTCCCGTTGTGGAGCACAGGCTCGGACGCGCAGTTTCAGCGGCCTCCGCGGCATGTGGGATCTTCCCGGACCAGGGCACGAACCCGTGTCCCCTGCATCAGCAGGCGGACTCTCAACCACTGCACCACCAGGGAAGCCCTGGCTGGAACCTCTTAAAGATGGAGTCCTGTAAGACAGGTGGCTGAAGAGGTGAGCATGTGAATTTGGGAAATGAGAAACTCATCCAGTTAGTTAAGAAAAATGCAGCATAATCGGATTTGAATTTTAAGAGGTTTACACAAACTCTAGTGTGAAAAATATATTGGAGGAGAGCAGGATGGGGCTGGTGAGTCATATTGACTTCATTTTCTTTAGTCAAGGTTGCAGAATTGCTAGATCAGGGAAGTCCAGTAGACAAAATGATTTTAGATTTCATCATAGTATTTTGATGAGCTCTCTTGTCAACAAGTTCCAGAAAGTTCAAGTTCTACTGGATGATAGTACAATTAAGTAGATTAATCTACCTTTCCAGTCTTGTCTTTCCATGCTCTCCTACACCTCGTCACGCTCCAGTCATTAAATTCCTCATTGATCACTGTACACACCCTGTAGGTTCCAATCCCATTGCCTTTGTTCACAATGTTCTGTCCACCTGGAGTGACATCCTTTCATCTCCTAAGCATTGAAACTCTGTCCATTGTTCGGTAGGCCACCTCCCTAATACATGTATTTGTACTTGCCTTATGATACTTTCCTTATTCTATCTTGCATGACAGTCATTTAGTAACTATCTAATACTCCCTACCACATTTTAATGTACTTGAGGGCAGGAATTTTTTCATATTCTTTGGCATCATGATAATGAAGCTTATACTAGTACCACCAACAACATCTTCAGTGTTTTTCTGCCAGACTCTATAGAAAACTCCTTGTCATATTTATTTCTAAGTAGCAGTTCAATATACTAGTTAAAAGCAAAAATATAGCAGTCACCCAGACCCAAGTTAGCTCCTGGCTGTAACACTTATTCACTGTGTGACTTGGGGCAAGTTATTTAACCTCTCAAGCTTAAATTTTCTCATCCGTAAACTCTTAAGGTTGTTCTGATGATTGAAGTAGGCTAGTGTTTCAGAGGCATTTAGGGGAATTTCCTGGTGGTCCAGTGGTTAGGACCTGGTGCTTTCACTGCAGTAGCCTGGGTTTAATCCTTGATCAGGGAACCCATAAGCCATGCCAAAAAAAAAAAAAAAAAAAAAGTGAAATAAGAGAAAATAAAATAAAAGGCATTTAGTACAGTGCTTAACACTTAACAAGAGCTCAGAATACAAATAATCTTTGTGATATCACTGCTAAACCCATTACACAGATTCTAGGGAGTCACAAAGATGCACATGGACTCCTTTCAGGGAGCTCACAATTTGGTGGAGACCAAAACTTGTCAATGCCGTTTAATTTTGATAAATACTTATCCTGAATCTAGGAAAATATGAAAATGGCAAAGAAACATTATGAACATTTCACATTCAGATGGTTATTACAGGAAATACTTCATAATGATTAAATCATTTTCCTAATACGGCACATTTAGATTACTTCCATGTAGTACATTAACATTTTACACAAAAATTGTAATTACCCATACAATTTTATTTTAAATGATGGGAAAAAATCATCATGGGAATATATCAAGGAAGAAAGGATAAAAGATGTTGAGAATTTTTTAAAAAGCTGTTTGTTGTAGTAAACAACTTTACTTTTCACCCATTAACTTCCTCTCTTTAAGTAAGACATTTAGAGTTAAGGGAGGTCACAGAATCTTGGAGCTTGGGAAGAGCCCTCCCACACTATGCTTCCACATGGAGATAAAAGAAGGATTGCTTTCATGGGACTGGGTATTACTCCTTTATTCAAAAATTATATTTTCTTGGAAATATTTTGATAGTTAAGAATTGACTGCAGTTTCAGTCTCTTTTGTGATGACTGCAATTTCTTTGTAGAACAGTTCAGAAAAAAGATTGGAATTTTTCCTAGGTGAATTGCTGATAGAACCACACCTCTTTCTTAGTTCTTGTCCTTCCTCTGATGAAAATAAAAAGAGGTATTCTATGAGATATTGGAACCACAAAACAATGAGATAAACTCACAAATAAAATCCATCTTAAGAATAAACCAAAAAAGAAGAAAAAAGAATAAACCAGAAGTCCATGAATGCAATATTTCAACTCTAACGTAACATAAAGAGAGGGCAGGCTGAAAGAAAAAAGCCAATGGGGATGGGTTTTCTTTATCTATCTTATAATAGTTTTTCTTTTATAAAAATAATAAAAGAATAGGTGTTGGGGGGTAATTGGTGGGAAGATAAGACACGTATGCCTGGTGCCGAATAAAAGACAATTTGTACCTAGTACATTGTAGTAAGTGTTCAAGAACAGTTCAGCCATGTAAAAATATGGCCCTGTAACACTGCCAAGGTCAATCAAACTCATAGTTATTGACTCAGAAATAACTGGCCTGCTAGAATTTATACCCCCAGCTATTAGCATTTGGAAGATATATTTGAATTCTGAGAAATTAATTGTACAAAAATTATAATAAAAAACTCATCCCTTTATTTTTTCTGGTGGATAAGACTTTAAAGAGATGCCATAAAAATCTAAAGTAGCTACCCAGTCACTCTATCACAGCACTATTATTTTCATTATTTGAATAGTAGTTATTGCTGTCTGATATTTTTCTAGTTTACATATTTATTTGTTTTGGCTTTATTTTCCTAATAGAACTTAATCCCCATAAGAACAGATATCAGGCTTTTTACTCACTGCTTCTTGAACAAATTAATTAAATATTGACTCTTTCATAAATAATAATCTGCAGAGAGTTACCCATTAAAGTTCAAATCTATATACCTCAAAACCAACAATCATAGTGTCCATGTTTGAATAAGAGTAAGAAATATGTTGAAGAGTATGTTTATTATTATCCCATTTATGCAAAAGAATAAAACAGGTTTTTTTTCAGAAAGGAACCATTTGCATGTGTGTATTATACGTTGAAAATGATGCAAGTATATAAAGAAAAAACTTGCAAGTCTAAAAATTTTTTTAAATTACTGAATTATAAACCATTTTTTCTTCCAGAGAATCAGATTTGGGAGGTTTTACATCTTTTAGACTTCTGTTTTACTTGATTTTGTTACAAGGAACAGGCATTACTTTCATAATTTATAAAAGAAAAAAATAGAATCATGAGGTCAAATCCTGTAATACAGTTACTTTGGAGACAACTATTGGACCAAGTTAGAATGTGAATTCATAACGAATTATGATTTTGGTTTTTCTCACTCATTCCCTCTGTGTTTCTGTTACTAGAGTAATGAAACCCCTCCCAGATTTCAGCTCCTATCCCCAACCCACCCCAGCAATATATTTTCCAACCACCTTTCTACCCATTACCATCTACCCTATTAAGATTTTTCTGCCCAATAACATTTCTAGGCTGAGCCAACTTTCAGGCTGTAGTAGATAGTAAAGAGGCAAAGGAACGATCCTGAGGGATGGGATTAAAAAGATTGAAGATAGTTGGAGGAGGTAGGCTGGGGAAAGAAGAGTTCTAAAATTTCTTCTGTTTCTTACCTTCCCCCCTAAGCAGAGCACTTAAATGTCTCTGTACACAGATGCAGGCAATATGTCTTAGAGCTAGAAATACTGGAGTATCAAGTATCCCCACCTCTGAGCTGGCATTTTGCCTACTCGTCCATGAAGTCTCTCATTTGGTATTTCCTGAAGCCTTCTTGGAGATTGAAGGTCATAAATGTGCATGATTAATTGCCTATGTTGAAACCAAAAATAATGTTTCCAGAAAATTCAGAATACAGGGTGAAGCAAGATCCCAGTGGGTGACAGCAGAAATCTCTGTTAGGGAGCCTGACAGTGATGGCTGAAGAAAGATTGAGCTCACTGGGGCAACCTAATAAACATTTCTGGTAGGTAGCATAACAAAAGGATAAGACTAGACGATAAGAATCTGTTACAGATTGTGAAAGGCACCTGCTAAATTAAAAAGGACACAGGCTATGGGACAGAAACTTAGGTAAGAGAAGAGGAATATGTAAAGCAATTGTCAAGAGAATTTCACAACTTAGCTTCTACGTAAAATTAACCCATTGTGATGGGAATGTAGAAGCAGTATGGTGTCTTCCCTATATATAGATCCTTATAGGTATCTACCGCCTATGGGTAAGAACAAATGATTTGTTATTTCCCTCTTCTGTTTTATAAACTATAATTGCCTCCCTTGGGATTGTAACCGTGTGCACACAAAAACTTGCACTAAATATATTGCAGCAGTTCCGCCCAGAATCAAGCAAAGAGAGCCCAGTGTTTGCTTCATTTGAGGCCATACACTCTTGAAGACCTGCTTCTCACTGTTGAAGACCACCCTACACATTTGGAACAGTGATTGGTAGTCCAGAATACTGCAGCCATTCCACTTCTTCAGTTGTGAGGTTGGACAAAGGTGGTTCATTTCTGGTTCATAACACCGGAAATTGCTGTTATACAGATACAGACAGTTTCCAAGTACAAGCTAGTTCCCAGGGGCTGGGGCAGATCCAGTCCTGATGTTTACTAGTTCCTGGGCCTTGGTCTCCCATCCCTCTGCCTCCTCAGTGACCTACCCAAGGGAGGAGTAGCTGATCTTGACCTCTTTCCCCACACCATCCAGATTTGTCATACACCCCCCCTTTCTCAAAAGGCAACTCTCAGTGATGTAGCCAAGACGATATACCCTTCTAAGGGAGCTTCTCAAGTAAATCCAAGGTACCATATTTCTACCTTTCTAAATCAGGCTACAGTCTGTGGCTCTAAGGTGATTTGTTTTTTCTTTTAATCTTGGTCTAAATTATGTAGTCTCTGGCACTTCTCTCTCTAAAAAAAGGAAAAACACAAATTTTATTTCTGATTGGTCACTAGTGGGTAGAGGACCCCTGTGCATGTATAACTTCTGCTTTCAAAATTAGAAATAGTGTGGCAAGGTACAAATCACTATCTTTAGATGTTCTGAAAACCTCAGGGCTTCATGATTCTCTGCAGATCAGAACTTTGTACTCATAAAGACTCTTTTGGATGTAAATGACAGAAATATAACAGCATCTATCAACAGCAAAAAGCGCATTTATTAGCTTACCTAACAGAATTCCAAGTAGGCCCATGTGGTGTTGTCAGGGGTCTCTCATTCTACATCTCAGATCTGCATGGGTCACTTTTTCATTAAGTATTGACCTCAGGTTCTCGCCATGTGGCAGGAAAGGTTGTCAAGTCCATGCCCTTACAGGGTATGAGCCAAAAGAGAGATATACATATATATATTTGAAGTCTTACTCCCGTGTATCGAATTGCATGAGTGTTTGGCTTGGCTGTGCTGTGCTTGGGTCACACACATGCACCCTGTAAATCACTGTAAATAGGGGATTGGGGTTCCATGACTACCCAAGTCTGATTATAATTCCCTTTCGGATGGAGGCAAGTCATGATTGGCAGTTCAGCACAGCCGCAGAAACACATGGAAAGAGGAGAGAGATTTCCTCAATGACAAAAGAAAAGCTGGGTTTAAAATCAGACTGAGAAAATGTTGTTGCATTGGATCTCCTTAAGCCTGTGACTGGCTGAGTTTGCAAGGTTCTACTGAGAGCCATTGTCCATCCTGTCCGGCACATGGCTTAATCAGGCATTCAGCTAAGCACGAAAGACTCAGTACAAACCTTTGACCTCACGTCCACAGATTTGAACTGGGTCTTTGGGGTTAAACTGAAGACTTGTTTGATAAAATGTGCTGTCACTGATGCAAATTGGAATGTCAGTAATAGCCTTATTGACTTTGGTTCCAGAGCATAGGATCTGAAAAGTCATTTGTTCTGCAATCTTTTAGAAGGACAGAGGCCAGGTAATATGATCTTCTTCTATGGTCGTGTTACTGGAAAAAGGATTGGACTTTTGTTCTAGTTTCATTTTCTGCTAATATGTAGTTGTGGCTGAGGGCAGTTTACTTCACCTCGGAACTTGGTTTTCTAATGCGTTAAAGGAGGTGGTTAGATTTCCGTGGTGGTGCAGTGGTTGAGAGTCTGCCTGCCAATGCAGGAGACAAGGGTTAGATCCCACATGCCGCGGAGATCTGGGAAGATCCCACATGCCGCGGAGTGGCTGGGCCCGTGCGCCACAACTACTGAGCCTGCACTCTAGAGCCCGTGAGCCACAACTACTGAGCATGCGTGCCACAACTACTGAAGCCTGTGCGCTTAGAGCCCGTGTTCCGCAACAAGAGAAGCCACCGCAATAAGAAGCCTGGGCACTGCAATGAAGAGTAGCCCCCACTCGCTGCAGCTAGAGAAAGATTGTGCACAGCAACAAAGACCAAATGCAGCCAAAAAGTAAATAATTAAATAAATAAATTTATTTAGAAAAAAAAAAGGTGGTGGTTATGCTGGTTGATCTCCAACAGTTCTGAGCTTTCACCTCTGAATTTCTAAGGTTTAACTTTTTTCATTGTTTTCCTTCTGACATATGGGCAGGAAAAGATGAGACCATCGTAAGAGGTGGGCAAGTCATTGTACTAGACAATTGGAAAGGATGACTAAAAGATCATTAAAAGACAGAGGGTTATCTTTTATTTTAGTTTCTCTAAAAAGATATCAACTCCAAATGCCATTCTTTGCTTTTGGATTTCAAAAAATCACTCACTTATTTTAAGGAATATTTAAAAGGACTTTATAGAAGTCCAATGAAGCAACTTCAAAAATAAATTAGAAAAAAAGACTTGAATTATAACAAGTAAATTCAATAACTGAACCTTGTTTTGACCCTGGCTTGAACAAAATGGCTGTAAAATATATATTTTTCACAATTTGAATATGGCTTAACTATTAGATGGTATTAAGGAATTATAATTATTATAATTTTCTTAAAAGTGATAATAATATAGGTATATGGCAAATTATGGGAGAAAGTGGGAAGTTGGCCTTATTTTTCAGTGACGTACAGTTAAATATTTAGGGTTATATGTCATGAGAGCTGTGATTCACTTACAAATACTTGAGCAAAAGAAAAAATATTGAAATCAAATGTGACAAAATATTAGCAATGACAAATCTCAATGAAGTTTCTATGGCTACTTCATATACTATTCTCTCAGTTTTACTGTAAGCTTGAAAATTAAAGAAAAAAAACTGGAGACAATTGATTGTCCTTTAAAGTTTCAAGCTGTGCCTACCTTATATTTTTATTTCAAATACAGTTCAAGTTTTCAGTTTTCCCAGGTGAAACAGCACTTTAATGCCGTTAAGTCAGCTAAAATATGGCTCCTGGATTTTCAATTTTAGCAGTAAGTTATAAGGTAGCAAAGTGGCAGTCTGTTTCTTAGGAAAAAATGACCTTAGAATCTTTAATATTAAACACACCACCACATACACATAGATAGCTGAATCCCTGTAGTTTTTGTTAATTGTACAGATGAGGCTGACCGATGTAGTGGCTATGCATTCAGACCCTGAAGCCAATTGCCTGGGTTGGGATCCTCCTTGCCCTGCCACTTATCACCTATATTTTGTTATAGGAAAGCCAGGAAATGTCAAGGTCAATGTTCTAGGAGAAAAATACCTTTGCATTTCAAGTGACGAAATTTGTTTGCCCTAGTGTGAACAGCACTGTGATAGAGAGATTTTTAAAAGCAGAAAGGACAGTATGGAACTGTGGTGTCTCTCCCATCTTAGTAATTTCCCATAACAAGTGGCTTAAAGTTTTCTCAAAACCCTAGAAAACTAGCACATGAGAAAAAAATGTTTCTCAAGAGTCTCCAAAAATAACTACATTTTCCCAACAATTTTAGGCTGGAAAGATATTTGATAGAAGCTTCATGGTACTTGGCAAACATATTAAAATGATGGTGTGGTTGTTATTACAACATATCCTGCAATCATTTATAATCAAGTAAGACTACTTCATTAGCTTATATACCTAATACAAGTTGTTATTGAAAAACGAGGACTTGATCTCTTTGTAATGTGTTAGTTTCCCATTATTTCTGACCTTGTAAAATTAAATATTGCCCAAGAATATGAAAAAAAAAATTCAGTGAAGCTATATCATTATCTTTTTGCTTTCTGGACCTTATTATGAAAATTCAAGGCTATTCAGATTTACCTAATAAAACTTTAGAGAAACTTCCAGAGACTTGGGTTTCATATTTGTGGTCAGTTTTGTTTAATAATGTTGCCTGCATTTTAACCAAAGTAAGTCTTTTTCTTCTTAGCAAGGTAAGTAGTGGATGACTTCTCTATTGAAGAGTCTTCTAGAACTTTCGTATCCTCTGTCATACCAAGCCTAATTCTTTGCACATCACAAAGAACCGTTTAAAAGAATGTGTATGGATGTTAACCAGACTTCTTGTGGAGATTATTTGGCAATATATACAAATATGAAACCATTATGTTGTACACCTGAAACTAATATAATAATTCAATTACACCCTAATAAAAATAATTTGTATAATTGAAATTGGTGTATTGCTAGAATTTACATAAAGAAATTTTTTGGTGTCTTGGGGCAACTACAAGAAGCTAAGCCCTTCAAATTCTTTTCTTAAGGAGAAACCAGGTAAAAGAGACTAAGTGACTTAGACTTGAGTCTGTTATCCTTCTGAATTTAACTTAAATCAGGGAAATTTGTTCCTCTCAGGGAGCTGTCGATATCCCTTTGGAAAACAAGGTCATTTCAGTTAAATCACATCACTCTCTTTGCAAACAAGTCCAGCTGCAGTGTGGCACAAAAGAGGAGATGTCCAGGCAGGAAGAAATGGACTCTAGGCTCCTTTTGGTCCCAGAGACTCAGTATCTGGTTAGGGTGGAGGCAATGGCTCTTTAACTATGTGGTACACAGCTTTGCCGAGGGCAGAGAAGAGGTCTGGATTCCATCTTCAAAATGGTCATCATGAGCATTTTTTTTAGTAAACAGTATCAAGTTAAGTTAACATGCATACTGGAGCTTCCTAGTAAGTAAAAGTCGTGTTGCTAATATGATGAATAAGTCTTATTTACCATTTTCAACTATTGCTATCACTCTTTTCTAACAACTTCTAAGTTTTCATTTTTCTGCTCCAGTTTTAGTACTGAGAAAAGTACCTAAATATTGAAAGTATCTATCTAGCACTATAGAGAGAGGTACGTACACAGTTATGCCCCCAAATACTGAGTCTTTCAAGCTCTCTTTTTTCAGCTCCTTGTGATATCATTTTGAACCATCACTACCTACAATATCTACATATTTACCAAAAAAAAAAAAAAATCTACTATACCTGTAAACTTACATGCTTACAAATATTGTTATTATCATTATTAGCAGATTGTGAATTTGTACCATTTCCTCAATTTCTTTAGGCTCATTTGCTCTCTCTCAATTCTGGCCCTAAGTGGCTACTGAAGAAATTTTCAAACCTAGTGAAAATGTGAAATAGCCCTGGATCCAGGTCAGCTTTTAGGGGTTGACTTTCTGTGCCTGTGAGGTCGAACTCACCCAAGCATTTGTTTGGCAGTCCAAGAGCCCTACAAGGAGTGTGACTACTGCCTACCCTCTCCAGTGGTGAAGCAGGCACATTTGGACACTGCAGCTGTCTGCTTCTGAAGACAGCTGGAAATAATCCAGTCTGATAGGATCAGCTATCAGAGGCAGGGCCGCACTGCTGCATGTAAACAGCATGCTATCTCTGAGACTCTGAGACGGTGACACAAACGGCCCCAGGCTCAACCCGCCCTCAAAATAGCAGTGAAGACACTTCACAAGTAGAATGAGAGTAGTTTAATTCTACTTGCCCTAGTAGAATGAGAATCACAGGCTTTCGGGCCTGAAAAATCCCCGTGGAGTTCACGTCACAGGTCTCTTGTTTTGCAGATTAAAAACAACAACAACAAAAACAAAAACCCGAGGCCAGGAAGACAGGGAGATGTGTGATATTCATAACTGTCACATATGCACCCATGGATATGTAACTAAGCCCTTTAGGGGTCCATGTAGATTCATGTATCCTTTGATTGTGCTTAAGTTAGTACATGTGTTTTCTTCCAAAGAGCTAACTCTGTAGATCAACAAAAGTTCCTAAGATTTAGCCTTAGATATAAAAGTAAATATTTGGATTCACCCTCAATCCAAATACACCCTCAGGAGGAGTGATGTCACCAGTTATGTGCTTCCTTCTTGACAGTCTTTGTCTGGGACCAGGCACTGAAACTACAAAGACAAAAGGCACACTCTGATCCAAGGGTGTTCACAGTCTAGTGTCAGAAATAGATACATGAGCAAATAATTAAGAGAAGTTACAACAAAGAGTCATATAGGAGATTTATATGAGGTGCAATATTAGCATATGAAAAAGGAGCAGTGGGTGGGTAGAAAATCTAGTAAGGCAGTGCAGAAAAACTCATATTTAAGTTAAATCTCTAAAGTAACTTTTGAATCCTGGAGAAGGGAGTGGGAAAGATGTAGTGAGGGTAAGGAAGGAAGTGGTGCAGAGAGAAAATTTTAGGCAAGAAGGAGGAGTATTTTATTTAATGTGAATCAGCGTCTGAGTCACCATTTTCTCTCTCATTGTTCTAGTCTATTGTCTAATGCAATTAAAATTTGTGTAAACGACTGTTATAAGGGTCTCCTTTGGAACAATACTCATAAACTTCATGGTTGCATTTTCCTTCTTTCTTAGAAACCCTTATAGCTTATTTCTTCGTTTGTATTTGTGTTCTATTTGATTGATGCTGCCAGAAATATGACCATACAATGGACAAGAGGCATTATGGGTTGGAGGTGACCAAATATCAGCTGGTGTTAATTCTTAAGCTGGGGGAACATTGGGAAATTGGGAAATCATAAAAATCATCCAGAGCAGAAAGACTTTCACTATGATCTCAGATTAAAAGTAAACAAAGAAACAAGACATTCACAAACAATAAAATAGGAAGGACTAAGCACACATTTTCAAAGTTCAAGTTTTTTGGAGTCAAAGACAGCCAGATTAAGGCAATATGATATCATTGTTTGCCTACAAATTGGCTGGGCTTTAAAAAAAGCAAGATGGTAAAGGAAAATAGGTACTTTCACTTATTTCTGGTGGGAGCGAAAATTAGTAAAATTGACGTAGTAGCATAGTATCCTGGCAGACAATTTCTCTCTCTCTCTCTCTCTCTCTCTCTCTCTCTCTCTCTGTATATATATATACACATATATATATAACATATAAACAAGTACATATATATGTATGCATATTTTGTATGTATATATATTTTAAAATAAAATATGTATGTATTATATAAATATATAATATATACTTTGTCAAATTACCTTTAAGTTTTATAAGCCCACAAACCCTTATCCCAAGAAGGTAATATGTATGCACTTAGACCATGATATAAAGATGTTCATGGCAGAGGTGTTTTTTAATACCACTCCACCAAATGGAGTAAACTAATACTTGGTAATGGGGTACACTTTTAATATCTTATGATGTGTCCATATAATAGAATACAATATAGCCATTAAATACAATGTTCTTCTAGAAATCATAAGGGTTAAGATAGTAGACATAAAGTACTTAATAGTAGACATAAAGAACAGGGCTCAGTACCTAATAAATGCTCATTCCATGTTAACTTTTTCATTATTATTAGTAGTAGTAGTAGTACTATTATTATCATATCTTAAGATGGCGTGAGATGTTCCTATATGTAAAATGAAAAAAAGTTACAAAACAGTATATAAATTATGATACCTATTAAATATGTACACATATGTATTTCCATATATACATGTATATGTGTATACCTTTATTTGTTTATGCACTTAGCAAAAAGATGGAGCATGTATTAGTTTGCTAAGCTGCCATAACAAAGTACCACAGACTGTGTGGTTTAAACAACAGAAGTTTATTGTCTCTCAGTTCTGGAGGCTAGAGGTCCAAAATCAAAGTGTCAGCATGACTGGTTCTTTCTGAGGGCTGTGAAGGAAGAGTCTGTTCCAGGCCTCTCTCCTTAGCTTGTAGAGGGCTGTCTTCTCCCTGTGTCTCCTGACATAGTCTTTCCTCTATGCATGATTGTGTCCAAATATTCCCTATTTATAAGGACACCAGTCATGTTGGATTAGGGCCACACTAATGACCTCACTTTAAGTTGATTACCTCTGCAAAAGCTCTATCTCCAAATAAGGGCACATTCTGAGGGACTGGGATTAACACCTCAGTATTGAATAGGGGGGGCAGAATACAAGTCAACCTATAATAGAGGGTGTGTACATCAGTAATTCTGGAATTATAGATGACATTTATTTTACTCTTTTTGCTTACCTGTTATTTTCTATGATGGACTATTACCATTAATTAAATTTTAAAACATTATTTTTTAAAAATTACATGCTTCAGAAAGCCAGATAGCCTGTTTAAAATTTTAAATGAAAATACTTCTAATTCTCTGTACTTCTCTATTCATTTTTAATTTCACCTCCATTTCTGCTGGGTGGTTAATATTCCTTATGCAAAGGAGAAATTTGGAGACAAACTCTGGGTATTCAAATTACGTGTGCTGTATATATTATATGTGCTATGGATTTCAAGGGTACTATTTTCCTTTCGAGTTTTTGTTTCACTGTAAGTTCCTAAACTACATTGATTTAGGGCAAAATAGAATTATTATGTAGCTTCAAAGTATTGTCATTTTGGAGGGATGCTTACTCACTTGTCAGTTTCAGACCTTATCAAATCTAAAGCCAGTATTGCACATTTTTCCTGAATGGTGTGCATCACTATTAAGTAGGAATTCTGTGTTGAAAAAGTTAGAGCAGAGTTAAAACGTGTTTTATACACTAGATAGGCTTCTGAGTAATCAATCACTGTTATAGACATCAGATTATACTTAAGTGCAACAGGATAACTTGTCCTTCTGTGAAACAAAGAATGAATTTGTAAAATAACCAAGTTATAATTAATCTGTGTATATATTTAAACTTTAGTGCTGAATTGGACTTTTTGGAAGACAAGGGTGTGTCTTACAAGCGTAAAATTGCTGGAATTAGAACATGCTACGCAAAGATGAAAAGTTTATATGAGAAGAGCTTACACTCAAAAATTGTTTTGAAATCTATTGTTTGAAAGTGCTAGTCACTTGACTTTAAGCTTCACTGTTCATTTACGGGTAGGGTGCTCTGTAAAATTAATTCATTGTCCATAGTTAATATATATTATCTACATATTATGTTAGGTAGCTTGTGTGGCTAATGCTTGCTTAACCAGACATAATAATTGGTCCAGTTTCATGAAATAAATCAGATACCCCCCCAAAAAATCAGGTTCTTTACTGATATTCCCGGTGATGCTATAGAATTGCAAAATAAATTACTGAAGAAGGGTTGGTGGTTAATACCTTGGAGGGTAAGAAAATTATTACTCATTATGCCAAGTAATGTCCTATATCAGCATGTAAATAACTTAAGTGATTGCATGGAAAGAAAACTACTCCAAAGATAAAGTTAATGTACCTGATTTGTTTATTTATTCATCTAATTTAGAGCTGAAAGATTTTTGGACTGATACTATATATGAAAATGTGTCACTAAAATTTATTAGTGCTCAGAGCAAGGGACATTACCTATAAATATAGATTTAAATAGTTGCATGCTTGGTTATCTCTGTTAAGTTAAATCAGATAAGATACCTAATACATAATTCTCCATTGTATGTTAGAAGAGAGTCTACCCATCTCCCTGTTTCTGTCAGTTTGTAGCTTGGATGGGAAAGTAAAAGTTAATTTGGTCTTTTGTCCTTTTCTCTTTTTCTTATCAGCAGTGCCTGGGAGGCACGGTGAAGTATACTGAAAGTGACCTTCAGTTTACTCATATCATCTTGACACAAGTGAGCCAGGCTCTCCACTTGTAATTTTCATTATTAGCCACAAGAAGAGGAGCCTCTCTCAGTAGGAAATACACAACATCCAAAAATATGTAGGTATTTTATATATCTCTTGTGTGATTGCTTAAAGAGGGCTATAAGAGTAGGGAATCAATAGAGAAGGTGATTTGTGAAGGAGAGAAAATTATAGCTGAAACTGCCACCCTGCAGAGGGTGAAGTGATTTACCCAAGGTTAGAAGCAGAACTTCTCTTTAGGGGCACAGTCCAAACTAGAACCCAGGGGTCCTGGTTTCTGGTACAGAATGCCTTCCCTGATTCCTTCCTGCCTGAGTCAATGGAAAAGCAAATGAGTTTTCTTTTTTCCCCAAATCGGTCAAGACAACTGGTTTAGAAACTGCATATCCACATGTCAGTGGGTCATGTTATTTCTTTACCTCTGCCCTATTCATATTTTTGTCTCTCTCAACTGAAATAAAAAAGCACAGCTTGTAAGGACAGAAAGAGGCTCCATGTCAACTTTCCCCTGTAAATTATTTTTATGAGCACGCCAACCAAGGGAATCTCTAAAACACATGATTGCTTTTGGCATCTAACCAACCTTTCTCTTTTTTCCCCCCATTTTATGGGTAAAAAAAAAGACTTTTTCTGGTCATTCTTCTCAGACGAGGTCCTTGAAACTTCTGTAATGTATAATGTAAATACATCAACTGGCAAAGAAAAAAAAAAGTAGCCCGATGAGAGTAGGCATCTGGGAGTTCAGGCTCCTGAAATCTATTTCTTATATATAGGGAGCATGTGACTTACGACTATTCCTGCATCACTTTTCACTCCTCAGTAAAAAGCTGATTTTAGAAGAAAGTCCTGGTTAAGAGTTGTTACATTCAAAATGTTAGAACTACAAGTCTCTTGCATTATGTCTGAATAGGTAGGTAGGGCGGCTAATGACTTCGTTGAGTGTTTGATGAAAGGTTCTATGTCAAGATCTTAACTGGGGTTTACTGGGTAACCACTATGTGTTCAGTCAACACTGCACAGGACATCTGAATTCAGCAAAGGACACAGAGCTGCAGGCTGTGCCCTTGGGAGCCTTCTTTATAAACATGCCAGAGCAGAGACAGTGACCTCATGTTTCCCAGGGAACATCTTCCCTGGGTTGTCCTGAAGTCACCTCAAACTCAACATGTCCAAAATAGAATGCAAGCCTTCTCACACATTCGTGGGGTCACATCATTCCTCCATTTGCTCAGACTAGAAATCACATTTTCATGCCAGTGGGTCTGTGCTGTCTCCCATATCGATACCTTCCATTATTACCTTGGTGTAGGCTGGTGTCACCCCTTGCTCTGACTTTTGTAATGGCTTCAGGGATGGTCTCTGCAAATGCAGATTCTCCCTCACCAGCCCACCTTCATTGTTGTTAAAGACATAACTTCCTGAAACATACGATTATGTTAACCACCTTCCCTAAAACCTTCAGTGGCTCCTTGCAGCCTACTGAATAAATTCTAGAAGTTCTCAGCCTTGAATGCAAGGCACTTCCTTAATAGGGGCCCAGTATGTCTTTTTCAGGCTCATCTAAAACTAGATCATTAATGAAATACATCAATTTCTTCCAAATATGCTCTATATTCTTCAACCTCAAAGTCTCTTCTCATACAATCCCCCTAATAGAATTCTTTACCCATTTGAACCACCTTTTACGATCCTACCAAACTTTTGTAACCTTCTTGGGGATACAGAGTAAGTGCCAACATGTGGGTTGCCTTGGGCCACCCCAAGATGGAACCAGAGCCGGTGCTCCTCATTCACATATACAATCAAATCATAAAATGTGTAAAGATTAGAGGGTATGATATGGGAATGGTTGTCTGGATATCAACAGGTGAGACTACCTTACAATGTGACATATTTTGAAGACAGACTCATATTGTAGCCCTGACCCATGCATCAGTTGTATTATAGAGAAAAACTACACAAAAAATATATTACTATATATATACTATATATATATATTTTTTATATATATATATATATATATATATATAAAAAATTACTGCAACCAGGGATGAGAGTCAAGGGGGATGGGAGGGCAGATATAGATGGTAAACTGAAGATCTTCAGTGTGATCTGTGTTTTACAGTTAAGGGAGGAGGGATGTTTAGTAAGAGTTTCGTTTTAGTACTCAAAACTCCTCACTGTATAGGATGGTTAGATTTAGAGAGCAAATTAAACTTTCTGTTTTCTTATACTTTATGTTGTTTCTTCCAAATATATTTATCAAAGCACACTTTAAGGGAGGGGTGGGAAATGCCAGTTACACAAGAATATCTATCCTCTGCCCGACTGAAGAAATTGTTCAAACAGAATGCGTTCTTTCATAAGCACTGCTTCCTAACTCAGCCGGGGTCAGTAAAGTCTTAGGTTATTAGTTATGTAATCCCTAGTTCCTCAAAGTGCAGTTTTGATTTGAACACACGGTTTCAATTAGTTGCTTCAGGTTTTGCCTCTAGATAGATCTCATTTTTAGAATCAAGACAGGCTCAGATAATCATAGCATTTTAGAACCATTCCTGATTTTGCAAATAACATACCTGACTTCTGAGAGGTAACTTTATCACAACCAGAGCTCCAAGTCCAGGGCTGTCTCCATAAAACCATTTGTAGGTTGAATCATGTTTTCCAAAAAGATATGCTGAAGTCCTAACCCATGGTATCTGCGAATGCGACCTTATTTGGAAATGGTTTTTACAGACATGATAAAGATGTAAATTAAGGTGAGGTCATCTTGGAGTAGGTGGGCCCTTAATCTGAGATGACTGGACTCCTTTTAAGAAGAGACACGAGATGAGACAGACATACAGGGAAAACACCACATGACCACAGAGGCAAGCTAGAAAGGGGCAAGGAAGGATTCCACCCAGAGCTTCAGAGGAAGCATGGCCTTCTTAACTGCTTGATTTTGAACTTCTACCTTCCAGAACTGTGACAGAATATATATCTGTTGTTTTAAACCACCTGGTTTGTGGTACTTTGTTACAAGCAGATTTCGGAAACTAATACACCACTCTCTCTCTTCTGATGGCTCATTTTAATTCGTATTATATTCTCTTGAGACTCTCAAAACAAAACGACTTGGGTGGCATCTGGGTGCCAGACACTGCCTTGAACTTGGTGAAATCATCAAAGCCCCGACCCACATGCTGGTCCTGAGGTTCATCTCTTTTGACCTTTGGGGACATTATTATTCACTATGTCACATTGTCTTATGTCTGCCAGCATGTTTAGTCAAATGAGCACTTTAAATTTTGCTCCCCGGATGCCTCTACAAGCTGTAGCATGGCAGTACATGGGGTCTACCTCTCCAAGTTGCTATTACTATAGTGACATGAAAATTTTATAAGTATAATAGTACTGGCTAACATTTACTTAATACTAATTCCATGCCCAGAACTGTGCAGATGCTTCCATATCTTGTCTTATTCAATTCCTGCAAAAAGATTCTGAAGATGCTACCGTTATCTATGCCCATTTTACAGATAATAGAAGCTGAGGTACAGAAAGGTTAAATAACTAGTCCAGGGTCATATGGCAAGAAAATAACGGAGCTGGGATTTCAAGCTACATCCAAGAGACTCTAAGGTCCATGGATTCCCCTCGATACTATAGTGTAGACAATGATCTTAAACTGTTTACCTTAGAAATTCACCTTGGAAATCCCCCAAATTTATTAAAAGTCCCTTCAGAATTTAGCTCCAATCTCTCTTCTAGCCTCATCTCTTGTCATCAGGCCCTACCACACACACACACACACACACACACACACACACACACACACACACACATATACACGTACACATACCATAGGAGGATTTTCGTATTCCCTGGAACACAAAGGCTCTTTCACCCCTCTGTTTCCTACATTCTCTTCTCTTGACCCCCGATGCCCATCCCCCATGCCCTATGCACATTATGAATATCTCCCCACACCTCATGACCGGAAGAAATATCAGCCTCTCTGAGTGCCCAAAATCCCATAGGTAGTTGTGCCTTTTCTACAACACTTATTCAAGCATATATCCTGACACTGGGCTGGGACTACGGTGAGGCTCATGAGTCACCCATGCACAACAGTTGAGGAGACACTTGCTGTTGGGCTCTAGGGGCAGAATAATTAGTGAGATATTAATTTGTACTCATTCCCTCAATATGGTAACTCCTGGAGCAGATTCTGTTGTGTTGGGGGCAGAGGAAATACAGAAGAGGGAGAGAGAGGAGATTATCCTCCCAGGCAAGGAAGAGAGTGGAGTTGGGTGGGTCCTATGGGCAGCAGGACCCAGGCAGGCCCGACTCTTAGTGGAGCCCTGCAAGGTAACAGGACCACAGCGTGTGGGGAGAGCTATCCATTTATCTAGGAAACTGGTTTTAGGCATCAGCCTCCTGTGTTCACGAGGAAACACCGGCCCATGTGTGTCATGGAAGTAGTGGGGCTTCCAGACCTCAAGGAACCAGCAGGGCTTGGACCACAGGCATCCCGGAATAGCTGATGTGGACCCCAGATTTTAGAGCGTCTCCTCACATGCTCTGGGCTATGAAAAATCACAGAACCTTTGCATGACACAGGAGCAAAGCAGGAAAAGACCCTCAGTAATGACTGAGACTGAACTTCCCAGATGCCCTGCAGGGTGAGAGCTTAGAGTAGCATTTAATCTCCTTTCAAGAAAATAAAGACAAATAACATGTAACGCACACACATTTCAGTTTGTGAGCCATGATTCATACCCAAAACATTTGTTTTCGTTACTGTCTCTATTACTGGACCATGAGCTTCTCCAGGGTAAAAACTCATATCCTTTTGTCTTTGCACTTCTCAGCCTTTGCATGGTGCCTGTTACAAAGCAGGCCCTAAACAAATACCTGCTGAATGGCTGAATGAATAATGAATCACTCAATCAAGCAGTTAATCGGTCTCTAAGGGCTCTTCATGCCATTTTATTCTATGAAGGAAATGAAAAAGTACCAGATCCTCCTATTCAATCTTTTATTTCAGAATGGAGCTGAGGTCCAGCCCTCCCCACCAGAAAAAAAAAAAAAAAAAAAGAGAAAAAAAAAAAAGCCAGAGGTAGAAGGAGGAGGGAGAAGGAAAGGACGGTTGCTAACTTGTAAAGGCTTCCTCCTTCTTTAGGTTTTTTGTTTGTTTGTTTTGCTGTACGTGGGCTTCTCACTGTTGTGGCCTCTCCCGTTGCGGAGCACAGGCTCCGGACGCGCAGGCTCAGCGGCCATGGCTCACGGGCCCAGCCGCTCCGCGGCTTGTGGGATCTTCCCGGACCAGGGCACAAACCCGTGTCCCCCGCATCGGCAGGTGGACTCTCAACCACTGCGCCACCAGGGAAGCCCCCTTCTTTAGGTTTTTGATTCAGGAGTATGAATGAGTGAATTTTCTTCCTCTTTTATTTCGTATAGCACTAGCTTCCTCCAGGAAATGTGAGAAATCCGAGAGTTAGGCTGGTTACCTACCTCTGAGAATTTGATCAAGGGCTGTGGGAAGCCATCAGGGGATGCTGTTAGGGAAACAGTGCTGCCCTTTGGTTTTCTTCACGTGTACTGAAAACTCAGAGCTTTGCTAACTGGTTTTTCCAGGTGTGTTCATTCTGGAAGGCCATGATCTGGATAATTTGGCTAAGGGAACTTATGCTCATAATTGTGTAGTTGCCAGAGACAAGAGGACTCAAAATAATATTCTATGATAGTTAACGTTCACAGAGTTTTATGTGATTCCTTTTATGTGCAATTGTTGGGACTTCTCTCCAGGAAACTATATCTAAGAGCCAAATATCTGGAAAATATTCTAGGAGACAATCAGGAAACATGAACAAGCAAACAAAGCCTGTCATGGAGTAAGTAAGCCATCAGATTGCTCCCTTTTCTCTTCCAAACCCCTTGAGACAATGCGCCACTACAATGAAGTAAGTTGGTAATTTGATAAAAGCCAGGGTGCGTCACAGGAAACACTGGTTTCCCAAATTGCCTTAGGAACACTGGCTTTTCATTTTTGCCTTTCCCAGGGCTCCTAAGAGAGCCCTTTTCCTCTCCTATCCAGCCTGGTTTAGCTCTTAATTAAATTCTTTTCTCTTAGGCAAACTAACGGGCTGGCTGTTCATTCCCAGTTCCAAAGATTCTATCATCTTATTAACCATCTGTAAGAGCAAAAGCGTCTTGATTCTCCCAAGAGGGAAGACATGGAAGCCGGGAACCTCCATCACCCGAGGGCTATTTGGTGGCTTCCCTCTTCCTTCCACACCCCTTTTGGAGGTAAGAGTCATCCCATCCTTGCTTCTTTTAGGTTCCACTGGAGTCCAAAGGATTAGGCAATGGGCATGACTACAGTACTCCAGCCCTACCCAGGGGTCAGGGCTCACAGCCAGCCTCCTTACAAGAGGTCACTGTGGCTGGCTGCTCCCAGGCAGCTCAGGCTGAAGCTGTCTGATCTCAGACAAACAAGGGCAAAGCCCCAGGGGTCTGGATTTGTTGCCTGTAGGGCCAGTTTGGCCTGGTGACCAGGTGGATGTTCTGATGACGGGGCAGCTCTCCTCTCTCACTCCTGGGTTCAAGTCTGGAGACACAGAGTCTGAATTCAAGAGAAGCAGACTTTAGAAACCAAAAGAGAATTAGAGAGAAAAATGCTATAAACTTTACAGACTAGAAGAAACAATTTTGCCTCTATAAGAATATGTTCTTGATTTCTGATAGAAATACTGTATATTCATTACATTTTTGAGCCAAATATTGACCTGACCATGGCTTTTAATGATAGTGTTAGGACAAACCTATAATCCTATCAAGGAATAAAGTTAAGTGAAATTATATAAAAATAAAACTAGTGTCTCTAACCCTAAAATCTTCCTGATGGTTAGGGTTCACTTTAGAAGTTCAACAGCAGTTGGTCTACCTTCATGACCTCCTCTAGACGAGCCTGCTTTCCCTTAAGTGTTAGCAAACATGATGTGTTAAATGTTTCTCCTACTTTATTTCTAGGCTCTTCATTTTGTCTAATTATGTGTTTTAAAACTGCACGTTGACTGTGAATCTATCTTACCTGATTCTTGACATACCCTGTGTTTTTAAATAGACATTTTGAAAATGTAAGGTTTTATTTACAACGCAAGTTTGGACAAATTCACCCTCGCATTCAGGTTGAAAGGAGCCTAATCAATTGATTATCTAACTTCCATCACTTCCTCACCATCTTCAGACTCTTTGACTCAAATCATGCGGGGAGAGTCTGAAATTGTTTTGTGCTCAAAGCACTTTTTATTTTTTGGTAAAATATTCTTTGGTGCTGATGCAGTTCCTTAATATTATCTATAGTAAGATATGCACCAATACCCTGACATAAATATGCTTCCAGACAACCTAGAACTTGTCATTTTATTCCATTTTATTCTTTAGTTGCTCCTAGAATCCATTTCAAACGAAAGAGTAAAAGCTACCATATAAATAGGTTAGGTAAGGGGAAAGGAAGACAGAAATGCTTACAAGTTGCAAACAGGAAAAAGAAATTAGGACAACAGGGCTTCAGAAAGGCTGCAAACACATTCGTAAACAAACAAAGACTGCCCTGGAGCAACCGTCATGTTTGTCTTTGCTCTGATGGTGCAATGTGGTCTAGTGGTCTGACCAACTGGGAATCCAGTGCCTGGGTTCTCAGTTTTTTGCTTCAGACTTACTGTTCTGTACTGAATGGCCTTGGACTGGATGGTCTTGGACAGGGTTTCTTGATCTGAGAGATAGGCAGATTTCCCAGCTGAGAGGCTCAATGTTTATAAGCGGAAAGGTTGCAGAGGGGTGAAGATTATTGTTACAAGTAAAGCAAGGCTGTCACAGATGAACCATCAATGCAAGATATTTTATTTTTACTTGCGCGTTTGGAGGCAAACTCCAGTCTTCTCTGCCCTGTACAGTGTGTTTGTTTGTTGAGGTCCCTGATAATCTAGGCCGTTTGGAAAGCGGTGGGGAGTGTGTGTGAGAGCAAAAAGAATCACCTATTGGCAGTCCTTGGTAGTTTTCTGTGGTTTGCACGCCCTTCTCTCCCCATCCCCAGCACTGATCTCTTTTTTTTTTACTTAAGAATTTATATTGCAGTGTAAGATTTTATAATTAGCATGACTAGTTATTTGTATTTTTCTCCAAATGATTGCATATTATAAAGAAAGATATTCAAACATATCTTAAGTTCTCTTTAAAGGGAACCATGTTTAAAGAAAGCCCCACTTCTATTAAAATTCCATACTCCTTGGAGTGGTTCGGTTTAGTCCAGCTGCTGATCCATGAAATCCATAAATAGTTAAAAGCCTCCAGGGCTTCCCTGGTGGCACAGTGGTTGAGAATCTTTCTGCCAATGCAGGGGACACAGGTTCGAGCCTAGCCTGGGAAGATTCCACATGCCGCGGAGCAACTAGGCCCGTGAGCCACAACTACTGAGCCTGTGCGTCTGGAGCCTGAGCTCTGCAACGGGAGAGGCCGTGACAGTGAGAGGCCCGCGCACCGCGATGAAGAGTGGCCCCCGCTTGCCACAACTGGAGAAAGCCCTCGCACGGAAACGAAGACCCAACACAGCCATAAATAAATAAATAAATATTAAAAAAAAAAAAAAAAAGTCTCCAGTCCGTGGTAAAGAGGAATAAAATAGACTTATCTCATGACCCCAAAACACTGCAAAATAATTAACTTTTTACTTGGTGTTTCAACAAAATATTAGAGAGTGAGAATTTTGTTATTTCTGAATTGGGTTTTCATCTCAATGTTGGAATCAAATAAACTTGGAAATAATTATGCCTTCTTTGATTTCAAAGCGTAGGCTTTAATAAGAAAATTACTGCTTTTGTTTTTTAAATCATGTAATCGCTCAAGAGGAATTGATTCAAAATTATTGCTATTAAGCCTTATGAACAAGTTACAAAATATAAAAGCTAATTTGCTAAAATATTCCATGCTTAGTAGGTTTTTGTTGTTGTTTTCTTTAATGTTGAACATTGTTTTCTTTTTAGAGCTCATTTCTGGCTTACAGAGCCTAGAAAAATGGTCTGAACCAATAGTAACTTATTTTCCTCTTCCTTTTCCTTCTCTTCCCATTCCTTCCCACTGTTCTTTTTTTTTCTCTCCCTTTTCCCCTAACTTTTTTGCCCCCAACATGTTTCAGTGCCTACTGTGTACCTGGCACATTGACGTTGAGTGCCTTGGATTTAAAGGTGAAAATAATGCAGGTTCTTCTGAGAGCAGTTCAGGGAGACCTAGGACAGCAAACCCCACTTACCTATGACAGAAAGTACTGAGAGCCCAGGCCAGACACAGAGACAACCGGGACACAGGAGAGAGCTTCTCAGAGGAGGTAACCTTTGAACTGATACTAAAAGACAGGTAGTGATCAGCTAGGGACTTGAAGAGTATGAATGATGAAAACAGCATACACAAAAGCACAGAAAGAGAAAGCAGACTGATACATCTAATTTATTGTGAGGTGGAGGGGAAGGGGTAGAAGAGTGAGAGGAAGAGATAAACCTGAAATCTGAGGCAGGGGCAGGGACTTTCCATGTCTGGCTATGAAATTTGGATTTATTCCTGTGGGTACATGGGAGCCACTGAAGGTGATTAGCTAGAAGAATGTCATGATCAGATTTGCACTTTAGAAAGATCACCCTGGCTTCCTTCTAGAGGTCTCGAGGGGATGGGGGTTGAAATTAAGGGCTTCTGGGACATACCGTGTCATACGAATGTGAATTTTCTTTCAGAATCAACCAGGTCCATGCATGCATTCATGTAGCAAGTCTTTAATTAAACACCTATTTTCTACAAGGCCCTCAGCTCAACACTGTGGTGAAGACAAAAAGAGTTAAGACAGAGTCACTGCAAAGCTCTCAGCATCCCTCCTGAATATCATGTTTTGGTAAAGTGAGCTTGCTCCTGCCTGAATCACACCAGTGAACTCCCATGCATCGTCTATAACACCCATTTTGTGTATAACTTAATTCCACTATTCTAAAAATTCCTTTTCTGCTGTTTTGAAATGCAACAACTCCAATAAGTTTAATAGCATCTATTCTTCCTCTTTCTTAAGAAATATTTTCAGTGACAATGACATCTCCCCTTGTACTAACCATTTACAAAAACAGTAACAAAATAAAGACCAAAACTTCAGGCTTGTAAATCTGTACAATTTCCTCATCTAGGTGGATGCATTTCCTTCATTTCCAAGAGTGTTCAAAGCGCTACAAGTTAATTTAAAAGAAAAAGGAACTGGTTGAACGTTCTCACTCTAATTCCACTTGTAGGAAATCAGGAAGGATAGAAATTACCACCTATCTCAGTGGAGTGTTCTGAGAAATCACTGTGTGAAAAGGCAGAGTGTGATTTCAATCAAAAACTTCTGCAATGAGATTTTGGAACCAAATATAGCCCCTATAAGTAGACTTGGCTTATAAGTGGAAACAATCAATCTTACAGTTAAATTTCTGGGGCTTTTGAGAAAAGAAAATCCAAAATAATCTTCATTCATATCTTACACTAATTTCTTGAGGTTTTAGAAATTATGACACTTGACTACTATACAATCTTTTCTAAGGGCACTTGTACGAAACAATTTCATTTTCAAAAATTAGAAAAAACTTTTTATAATGAAATAGTTTAAGGGAAAAATGAAAAAAGAAATTGGAAACACAGGTAGTACTGGAAATAAGACCACAAGCTGAACAAAATGGTTATCATACAAGGAACAACAATAGAAAGCTAAAGGCAGAACTTGTAGCTTGCATATTAATAATACAAGAACCATATACATTTATTCATAATAATTGACTGGAGATAATTTGCTGTGGAATGATTGAACCAGAACTAATTGTTGTCCTGTGCATTTTATTTTAACACTATAACCTGATATTATAAAGATTTTCATACTAAAATTTAATGTGGTCAAAATTCAAGCAGTATTAATGTCTGATTATATATTCATACAATAAATGTATTATGGATACTATGAACAAATTGAATACAAAACACTTTTGAAATGGTGTTTGATAAAACATATATGTGTATATGTATACCAATTGGCATACGTATATATACACCAATTACATAACAAATATTTCAAATCATTTTGGATCACGAATTTGTATTAGAAGAAGTTTACTCTATGAGGAAATAGGATTCTGTTCATTTCTTGGAAGAAAGCTTCAAAAATAATAACGGAGCCTGAAGAATCTATAAAAATAATACGAAGAAGGGCCTGACAGCTCTTGAGGATGCTTCAAACAGCTTGAATTTTATTTACTTAACCCACCCACAAGGACAGGGAACATTCATTGCTTTCCAGTTTCTTTTCCACAGGAGCTTTGGTGCCACAGGACAAATGGAACCAAGACAATGCTAAGAATGGAAAATAAAAATCAAGGAAACGGTAGGAACATAAAAACACTGGTGCTGTTCTTGGTATCTAGACACCTGAACTCAAATCTTGCCACCACTAATAGCTAGCTGCCAGACTTTGAAAACGGCAGTCACTTACTCTGGACCTCGATTTACTTACCTGTTAAAGGTAGGTCATAATATTTGCCCTACACGTTTCACCAATCGTGAATAACAAAGAAAAGCAGTGAGATAAGAAACCTATAAGTGCGTCTCAAATTGTAAGGTGCTGAAACTTTGCCGGGTAATAAGTACTATTCTTCCTGGATCCTTCTCTCTCCTTCAGTGGTTTCTTTTTTTAGGTACTGAGAAGACACAGGCTTCTTCAAGAATAACTCATCCAGAACACTGTTGAAACAAATATTTCAAAAACAATTCTTTAATCATTAGAAGAGACATTTTAGCCCGGTTGAGAAAGATCTCCCTTTGATAGTAGTCTATTCAGATATTAGTCTATTCAGATATTCAAAGGTAAGTATGGCCCTTTCCCCATGTTCCAGAAGGCTCAAAGGTTTGTCATTTCAGTAAATCTATAAACCGGTAATTTCTGTTTTATAGAGTTACAGTTTATGGTTTGTGGTCTTTGACATCTGCAGTGCTGATCTCATATATTACAAGCTCCTTGAGCATACAAACTTTCTGTTAGATCAGGCCCTCCAATGTCTACCCTAGAGCCACTAGAGTTATATTAAAACTGAACACTGATGAAATGGCACTCAACTTAAAAGCTTTACTCAGTTCAGGTCAGTGCAATTCAGCAAACATTTATTTAGGGTTAATTCTGAGCTGGGCACTGTTCTAGGTACAGGGCTATTCAACAAGGATTTAGATATAATCTGGGCCCTCCAGGACTCTCGCTGCCTATGAGATACTATCCAACTCCACAGGATGGCATTTGGGCCTTAAAAAGAAAATCTGTTGCCAATCTAATAAACTAACCATGTAAAAAGATAGTTTTGAAATAATGGAGAAATTTAATATGGCTAACGATTAGATGGTACTTAATTAACATCAATTTTGTTTGTGATAATGGCATTGTGATTAGGGTAAGACAATGCCCATTTTTTTAGAGATACATAATGAAGTCAGGAGAGATGAACTGATATATGCCTGAGGTATACTTTTTTTTTTTTTTTTTTTTTTTTGCAGTACGCGGGCCTCTCACTGTTGTGGCCTCTCCCGTTGCAGAGCACAGGCTTCGGACACGCAGGCTCAGCGGCCGTGGCTCACGGGCCCAGCCACTCCGCGGCATGTGGGATCTTCCCGGACCGGGGCACAAACTAGTGTCCCCTGCATTGGCAGGCGGACTCTCAACCACTGCGCCACCAGGGAAGCCCCTGAGGTATACTTTTTTAAAAACTCAGGAAGAAAAGAAAAAAATAAAAGAAAACAAGGGAAATGAAACAAATGTACCCAAATTTTGAGAATCATTAAATCTAGGTGACAGGCATTTGAGGAATTATTTATTATTCTTTTTCCTTTTATGAATGTTTGGAATCTTTCACATTAAACACATTTAAAAAATTGGTTGCCCAAGCTTCTAGTCTTTTTTGTTCTCCCCTTTTACCTAGGATAAGCCCTAATACTTTCAGCATGGGCTGCACACTGGAATGTGCATCTCAAGTGGTATGTCGTGTCTCCAGTCCAGCGTCCTATTCAAGGTCACCCTTGAAGGTCTCAGGTTGCCTCTGCTGAGAAGCCTTTGTTTAGTGACTCAGACAGAACCAATGATTTCCCCCAGCTCTGGGCACTCCTAGAACTTGACGCATGGTTCTGTTATGGTATTAAAACTATTCCTTGTTCTTTTCTCCTGCTGGAGTGGAAACTCCTTTAGATTAAGCATGTATCTTCATTGGCTTTCTTTCCTTTTACTTATCATGGGGTCTGACACAGAGTCTGCTCTCCATCAAACACGGACCTTAAAAGTGTCTGTGAAATGGGAGAGTTATCGGTCTTCCCAGGACCTAGTGCATAACACACGGTCATTTCGTAACCTCAGTAACGATAGCTCCAAAAGTACATTTGGGCAGCTAATCTGTGCAAATTATATTTTGACTGTAGAAATATGGAGTTATGCAAAACTTAAGTGTATTTGTTTAGCTTAACCTAGTTACTGGAGCAATTTAGGAAGCCCCCTCATTCATTTCAGGTATGAGGCATTTGATTTGACCGGAGCCAGCAGGGACTCATTTTGGAGAACACTGCATAACTAGGTCTCGTTTTGGTGCAATGCGCACTATTACTATCCACAAAGTGCTTTTGATTTACCAGGAAATCTTTTTGACAAAGCTCTTCTCCCTTCAGGGAAGTGTGGATGGAGGTGTTGGTGGTGCAGGACAGAGAAGCAAAAAAGGAGACACTCTCAAAGCAGTAAAATTCTTCTGTGCTGTTATAATGCGATCTAATTAGATTAAGGAGATTTCCTCTTTATATTTACTTTCACAGAGATTGATTCTACAAATTTTTGTAAAAATGTTCTAGAGACAAAACAAACATGTGACACTTTCTAGAGGTGAACTCTCTGTATAAATTTAGACTTTGCTAAAATGACTAGTTATCATGTGATCCAATCTTAATGGGCTTTTAAAAATCAGCAAGAAAAATATATTTTATGAGCTTAACTTGGTTGTTAAAGCCCAATCTTTGTACGTGATTTACTTGGGCACGTGGCATGTGTTTTGAAAAATCAACCTTCTTTGGGAATTGTGCTCTTAAGATATTTGTTCAGAGATGTTCAAGCTGTCAGTTACAAGATGCTTGAACCAGAAATGGGACAGTCTGGGTAAAGTGCAGTCGTTATGTAGCCTTTCTGTGTGTGTATGTTTGACAGTTGTGGTCAAATATATAGGTGTCATCTCCCTCAAGTAATCATTACCATCTATTACCTCAGCTCATCTTAGAGTTCATAATAGTGTTATTTCTCTTAGGAGCAAGTTGAGAGTATAATGTTAAGCTTAATATAGACTTGTTAGCAGGGCTGTTTTGTTTTGTTTTTTTTCTGTAGTCTAACCATGTGTGCTTGTCCAAAGAAGGTTAGACAGTATTTTATAGTATTTGATCCCAAATTGCGATTTCCAACTTTGCCCACACTGAAGCTGCATCTCCTTTGTTTCTTTCTTTCTTTCTTTCTTTTTTTTTTTTGCAGTACGCGGGCCTCTCACTGCTGTGGCCTCTCCCGTTGCGGAGCACAGGCTCCGGACACGCAGGTTCAGCGGCCATGGCTCACGGGCCCAGCCGCTCCACGGCATGTGGGATGTTCCCGGACCAGGGCAAGAACCCGTGTCCCCTGCATCGGCAGGCGGACTCCCAACCACTGCGCCACCAGGGAAGTCCTCCTTTGTTTCTTTAATCTTCAAAGTAATGATGGTGGCTGATGACATTTGATAAAGAATTCACCTTTTATGGAGCAATTTGTTAAATGAGGATTTTAAAACTTATTATTATAAAACTCAAGGAAAATTACACTATATAAATAATTTTTTTCCAGGCAGAAGCCATTAGTCATGATCAAGAATTCCTTCATACTAAAGACTGAACACGCATAATAAATATACCTGGGGGTTAATTTGCTTTAGGGTAGGAATGAAGCCTTGAGCTCCTGGATGGAATAATGAACCTTTGAGTTTGGAGTCCTTGAGCACCACTATGGGTGTAATGCAGTTGAATCCTTTTGTTACATTTAAACCCCATTTTCTCAGGAATATAAACTGTATATTTGTTATGGGACTTATTTATGGATTTGCATAGTAGGTAATCTTGATTATTCAAATCACTCTTCCTTACTTTTATGGGAAGTACTGTTGGCTGTGCTCTACTTGGTTATGTAAGTTGTGGAATTAAACAGCAGAATTAGCATTCACACTCTCCGTTCATGAATAACATTCTTTTAATAACCGTGCATTTAGACACAGATAGACAGGAGTTTAAATTATTGTTCAAGTTTCTTTTATTGAACAGAATAACATGGAGTCCTCTTTCAAAATTCAATGAAAATCTTAGGAAATATGCCCTCTCTTTTTTATTTTTAATTTTATTTATTTGTTTTTATTTTTTGGCTACGTTGGGTCTTCACTGCTGCACACAGGCTTTCTCTAGTTGCGGCGAGCGGGGATTACTCTTTGTTGCAGTGTGTGTGCTTCTCACTGTGGTGACTTCTCTTGTTGCGGAGCACAGGTTCTAGGTGTGATGGCTTCAGTAGCTGTGGCATGCAGGCTCAGTACTTGTGGCTCGTGGGCTCTAGAGTGCAGGCTCAGTAGTTGTGGCACTTGGTCTTATTTGCTCTGGGACATGTGGGATCTTCCCAGACCAGGGCTCGAATCTATGTCCCCTGCACTGGCAGGTGGATTCTTAACCACTGTGCCACCAGGGAAGTCCAGGAAGTATGCTATTAATATATGATGTAAACTCTGTGTATGGCATCCTTGAGACTATGCAATGAAAATAGTGACAAGTAAACAATAAAACAATGATAAATCAATTTAGCAAAACCAGAAAGCTGAAAGCATTTGATGAAACACAACTCCACAAAGAAACTGTGAAGTGCTGACAGAACTCTTATATAAACTTCAGTGCTGGAAAGGCAGTTGTCATAGCTGTTCCTGGAAATCTTTTTGAGGTTTCCAGGATGTGTTGCCACTAATTTTTTTTTTTTAATCACCTACTATATTGTGCAACCCGTAACTAGCATTGACTAATTTATATTTTGTTTCCTCTTAAGGCTGACTCAGGTTCAGTTCTTCTCAAAGGGGTTCAATGGGGCAGCATGTAGGAGTCCTATGCAAAGAAGCTTCTAGATGCAGGACAGAGCACAGCCTCAGGAAGGTCACACGGGTCAAGCTGATTACCTCCTCCAGCTCTGGCAAGCAGGGGCTCAGCTGGGTTACCCAAGTTCACAGGAGTTATTGACATTCAGCTGCAGCTCTCACTCATTACTGATCTGCAAGAGACTGTCTGGGCCTCAGGTTAACTCTTCCCTGCCCTGTTTCAAGATTGCAGTGAGATCAAAAAAGAAATTGTAACTTCATCTCAGCTTATTCCTGGTTGTATTGAAGAAAAGACCCTTTTAAACCAATACCTAATATACCTCTGACAAGGGAAGGTAAGGATCCATTTAATCATTTTAAAGGTGCTGGATAAAACATAAGTAAATATGTTTGCCCTATATTTGTTCATTATGCAGTGAATGTTTATTTCTGGGAAGGGTGGAGGTAGGATATGTTTTACCTTCCTATCAAGAAGAATTTCCACTTTATCTTTAATAAAGAAAGCCCCATATGATTTTGAAAAAGATAATAGTGGCATTGGTAATTCTGTGTCACTTAAAAGTGCACGTTTCGGGCTTCCCTGGTGGTGCAGTGGTTGAGAGTCCGCCTGCCGATGCAGGGGACACGGGTTCGTGCCCTGGTCCGGGAACATCCCACATGCCGCGGAGCGGCTGGGCCCGTGAGCCATGGCCGCTGAGCCTGCGCGTCCGGAGCCTGTGCTCCGCAACGGGAGAGGCCACAACAGTGAGAGGCCCGTGTACCGCAAAAAAAAAAAAAAAAAAAAAAGTAAAAAAGTGCACGTTTCCCCTGAGTGGCTCATGTAAAACAACCTCAGGGAAAAACTTCATACCTCATCATCCAAGACGTGAAGTTTCAGGGAAGTTTGGAATCTCTCTGTTAGGTTACAGACTAGGAGCTCTGTGCTAAGCCAGTTCCTTCAGGCTCTGATCTCCTGCTGACACAATATGGTCTTCTAGAAGTGACTTAACCTGTCTCTGCAAACTCATTTGTAAATTGAGAATAACAGTTAATTAATCCATGAAGCATGGCCTTCTGGTAGCAATGGGAAGACTGCCTTACCGTTCAATCCTAGGGCTTCTAAATCAACTTTATCATTGGTAGCCCTCTCTTCACTAGCATTCTAATGGCCGTGGAACACATGTTATACTGAATCCTTGGTTCTCTTTTATTCCTAATTACTCCTGCAAATGGTTGAGGATCTATATAAAACTGAGGCCTATTTTCATTCAACTACTATATTTAACAAAAGAGTATTAAGCTTTCCTTAAGGGCCAAGCATTTGTAAGGCCAAAGCCCTACCCTTAAGGAGCATATCGTTAGCCAGAAGACACAGTGTTACAACACAACGCAGTCAATTCTAGAAAATCCAAATGAATGATTCAGACTCCAGGTGGATTGGGGGAGTTAGGAGTTATCCAGTCTGATTTCTGACTCTGTCAGATGACCTAGCTAACTGCCAAATCTACATTTGACCTGAGGAAACACAAAAGACTACTTGTATAGATTTTCTCTCTTTCTGTAACATTTGACGTTGTTGTTGACGATTCTCTCTATTATGGAAGTTCTGGGAGCTGTGTCAGTTTTAGTGTTTGAATTTAGTGTGAATGAAGTAATTTGGGTGACGCTAGCCCTGAATAATTATTAGCTTTCTACATTTATACCCCCAGACTCTTTCACTTGATTTCAGTCTCCCCTCAAGGCTTTAACCATTTTCAAAATCTTTAATAATACCCAGCCCTCTTTTGAGCTTCAGCTCCCTCTTTGCATTTGCCTGCTCTGTATTTCCCCTCCTGTATCCCAGCGGCATTTTTAACTTAACAAGTCTGTAGCAACATGTTTCCCCAAATAAGCTGTTTCTTCTGACTTCCTTTTTGCTGCATATAGAGTGATCATTCACCCAGTTAATTAGCCTCTCAATTTCAGAGTTACCTTGGATTTCTCCTTCGGCTTGACCCACACAATTTCTCTCCCATCAATAGCTCATAAATCTGATTTTCAGACTTTCCCTAATTTATTTGTACACTCCTGTGATCAGGCAGTCTTCTTAAAACAAAACTATCGTTCTTTCGCTCATCTGTCACACCCTTAAGGACCACGAGGTAAACTCCAAACTCCTGAATGTTACATGTAGACTTTTATAATTTGGTACCCATTTGCCTTTTGTCAGCCTTATCACTAATGATACCCTCCACTGTCTATAACCATCCTCCAAAGTTATTCCACCCCTGAAATGCTCTGTAGAGTACCGCCTCCTCCCAACTCCACTTGCCTTCTCTATAATCAATATCCTATACTTCTTCAAGAACTAGTTCAGATGGCCATGAAACTGTCACTGATTCCTCTTCCAAATAATCTATCTTCTGATATGTAGCTTTTAAGTTCTATTTTTCTTAAGGAACTTAACATTTACTATGTTATAAAACAAAATCAACTGAGTAAACTTTAAAGAGCTTTTTGTTTTTTTTTCAATGATCCACAATTGGGCAGCGTTCCATCTAGCAAATAGAAAGGATCTCTGAGGAGCTGAAAGACTTTTATAGGCAGAAGTGGGTGGAAGTTACTAGCAAAGAGTAGATTATTTGTGGCAAGGTCACCTTCTTTTAGGAGATGGCAGGAGTTTATCAGAAATATTACCTCACTTGTGCTGACCAGGTCATTTCAGATTGACTGGTTTAATATTCCACTCCTGGGAGAGGGTATTAAGTTCTGATTTGGTGATGTGGACTTAGCACAAGTGACTCCATTTAGGACCTCTTGTCTCTTTTTTAAACAAGTATCAGGACCATAACTACTTATTAATTCACCCTACTTCTAAGTTCTATGAAGACAGAGGAGATCATGTCTTTTTGATGTTTGAGTCTTCCTCAGCACCTAGCACAATGCTTTGTAAATAATCGGTAGTTAATAATATCTATTGTAAAAACAGTATGAGGGACTTCCCTGGTGGCACAGTGGATGAGAATCCGCCTGCCAATGCAGGGGATATGGGTTCGATCCCGGGTCCAGGAAGATCCTACATGCTGCAGAGCAACTAAGCTCATGCGTCACAACTACTGAGTCTGTGCTCTACAGCCCGTGAGACACAACTACTGAACCCACATGCTACAACTACTGAAGCCTGCACGCCTAGAGCCCATGACCCTCAACAAGAGAAGCCACCTCAATGAGAAGCCTGCGCACTTCAACAATGAGTAACCCCCGCTCACCACAACTAGAGAAAGCCTGCGCTCAGCAACGAAGACCCAACACAACCAAAAATAAATAAATAGATAAACAAATTTTTAAAAAATTAAAAAAAATATATGAATAAAATAGAATTAAAGGCTACCTTTTCCTTAGTAATTTGAAATATTTAAAAATTCTGAACAACAAAACTGTATAAAATTCATTTTAGTTCTTCATTTCCTGCATTCAAATTTCCTCAAGAGGGTCAAGAAAAATCTAAATTTATTTTTTGACCTATAGAGTTAAGGACAACACATGGCTTATAAATGAGGATTGAAATTTAAATGTGAAAAGTTAATAATGTCAAGAGTGAATATCCCATTGGATTGCAAGTAGAATAGGAAAAATCAAATAGGATAATCAGACCATTCTCATTTGACTCTCAATAACTAGAAGTAACAAAGTTCTGCTCAGGAATATTAATAGCAATGTTCAAGCAGGACTTTCTATGATTTGATCTATGCAAAAAAAACTAAGAGAAACAAATGAAATAGAAGACGTTTCTGGAAAACATGGGTAATTTATTATCATATTATGGTGAGACATTTAACAAATTAAATATTAGTAAGTTAAACCGTAAAATGAAAATGTTTTATATCTTTATATATAAAAAGAAAGATTAGTTTGTGTGGCTGGTGGTAGAGGGTATGAGAAGGATATGAAGTTATTGAAGAGGATACAAAACCGCCTTTTCTAAAAAGAACAGGGACAAATTTGGCAATATGGTAAAATCACTGTTGTGAAAAATACTGTAGAAAGACCTACTACATAGATGCACATTTTTCATACCTGAAAAGAGAAAAGAAGAAAATTGAATTTTGTCTAATAGCTGCTTTTAACCTCTAGAGTTGGGTCTGTCACTCCTCAGTCTTTAGAAATGCATTCTTTTTCTGCCAATGCTCTTGACATAAAATTGTGGGATTCCTATTGGGTATTTTCCTTCCTCTGGCAGTTAAATTTTTATTATTGCTTCTATTCAGAAATGAAGAGTTCCTATTTAAAACTGATAGAGATTGACATATAGGTGTGAGATAGTGCTACTTATCATGACTCCATGACATGACTTTCCCACGATGGCACTGAACCATTGTTTGTAGTGTCTGGTTGTTTTCTCTCCTATACTTTCACCTGCAGTCTGACCCACGATTTTTCTCAACAGGGGTGACCTCAGAGGAGGCTGATCTGTCTGCCCTCTGGTTTCCCAGAAGATGATAATCATGCTGCAATTGAAATTATCCTTCAAGGTAACTTGAAGTCATCACTTTCTGGACTGCTTGTAGTCACCTCAGTGATGATAAATTCACCCTTAGGTTACATCTTGGAAATCTGGCATCACCCATTCTTCCTACATCTTCATTTCAGCACAGTCAAGTTACAATAAGCATGGCTTCAATGCTGGTATGCAGGAGACTTAATATTAAATCACCTGTGAGCAATTTGTGTTTCAACAAGCCCTCCTGGTGATTTTGAAACATGCTAAGTTTGAGAGCCACTGTTTTAGGTAATTAACAATAAGTGCTGGAACAGACAATCCCCAAATCTCACAACAAAGGCTCATTTCTTGCTCACATCACAGTCCAATATGGGAGAGATAGGCACCCTCTGTCTTGCAGCTAAGACATCTTGAACACTTGGCTTCCAAATTGCTGAGGGAGGGAAAGAAATATGCAAGGGTGCTTGGGAAGGATTTATGGGCCAAGCTTGGGATTGACTTATATCACATCTGCCCACATCTTGTCTGCTAGAGTCTAGTCACTTGATTGCAACATCCAGCCAGGAAGGGTGGGAAATGTTAACAGTTGGCCACAAGCAGGAGCAGAGAAACATTATATCAATATTACATCCACCAGCAGATAAGTTGTTCTGACTTTTTGTTTTATTATTTTTTTAGCATCCATGGACCCCTGGCACTGAACCATTGCCTTGAAAGCCATCTTCCAACTCGTATTTGACACTTCTACTAGAATAGGGTCTCTTTATTCCTTCCTGAGCTTTATCTCTGAATCAGTTTGTGACCAGGCTAGAGCCATAAACATAGACATAGACATACATAGAATAGACAAACAGGCATAAAAACAAAAGGGCTGATTCAAACAGTACTGAAGGGTAGAAATGAAAGAGTATTGTCTCCCAAACCACACTCTTCCCACACCCTTGATCCCATTTCCCCAGAGGACCAATTTTGAACTACATGTGGTTCTTCTGATGTTTGACTTCATAACTCTCAATGAGATCATAAACTCCAATCTTACAGAGGAAAAGCAGGTAAAGTAAACAAATAAAGCAGGGCATAAGGAACACAGGTGGAGGATTGGGGAATGTGGCCAACAGCATAGCACAGGCTCCATCTAAGGGAAAGCTGTTTGTCAGCTCTGGCCAATTGCTCCCATGCAGGAATGCAACTTCAGTGTTGCTAGATGCTTCTTCCACGAAAAACTGGAAATATGAATGTTTTGGTTAAGTTTTTAAATTTTTATAAGCATTATATAGGCAATAAGCAAAAAAAAAAGATCTCTTTTGCAGAATTAGCTTGTGGGCTACCAATTTGCAATTCCTGCACTAAACCATACATTCATACCTCAATTTTACATTAATGCCCATGTTTAACAATTGTAACTCACCAAATTTACAACTTAGAATATCTCTCTACATTTTCATATGGAGAGTGATGAGTGTGCTGCTATACTCTCTCTTTATTTCTGGTTGATTTCCACCCCCTTAATTTTTGATAAGTCACGTCATTACCAAACTTTGTGTTTATTCATCAAAGTTGACATTCATTAGCTCCTTATGTCCCATTATTAAGATAAGAAAATTAGTTCTTCTCCATGTCTTTCCTCCTCCTTTTCCTGATATTTACTTGGCTCTGTTAGCTGTGCCATTATTTTTACATTGACCAGATTCATACTATTTAAATTGTGTATTACCATTATAATTTATTTATTTAATTTTTTCTTTTACATCTTTATTGGAGTATAATTGCTTCACAATGGTGTGTTAGTTTCTGCTTTATAACAAAGTAAATCAGTTATACATATACATACATCCCCATATCTCCTTCCTCTTGCGTCTCCCTCATACCCTCCCTATCCCACCCCTCTAGGTGGTCGCAAAGCACTGAGCTGATCTCCCTGTGCTATGCAGCTGCTTCCCACTAGCTATCTATTTAACATTTGGTAGTATATATAAGTCCATGCCAATCTCTCACTTCGTCCCAGCTTACCCTTCCCCCTCCCCGTGTCCTCAAGTCCATTCTCTAGGTGTGTGTCTTTATTCCTGTCCTGTCCCTAGGTTCTTCAGAACCAATTTTTTTTTTTTTTTTTTTTTTTAGATTCCATGTATATGTGTTAGCATATGGTATTTGTTTTTCTCTTTCTGACTTACTTCACTATGTATGACAGACTCTAGGTTCATCTACCCCACTACAAATAACTCAATTTCATTTCTTTTTCTGGCTAAGTAAATTCCATTGTGTATATGTACCACATCTTCTTTATCTATTCAACTGTCGATGGACACTTAGGTTGCTTAAATGTCCTGGCTGTTGTAAATAGAGCTGCAATGAACACTGTGGTACATGACTCTTTTTGAATTATGGTTTTCTCAGGGTATATGCCCAATAGTGGGATTGCTGGGTCATATGGTAGCTTTAATTTTAATTTCTTTAAGGAACCTCCATACTATTCTCGATAGTGGCTGTATCAATTTACATTCCCACCAACAGTGCAAGAGGGTTCCCTTTTCTCCACACCCTCTCCAGCGTGTATTGTTTGTAGATTTTTTGATGATGGCCATTCTGACTGATGTGAGGTGATAGTTCATTGTAGTTTTGATTTGTATTTCTCTAATGATTAGTGATGTTTAGCATCGTTTCATGTGTTTTCTGGCAATCTGTTTATCTTCTTTGGAGAAATGTCTATTTAGGTCTTCTGCCCATTTTTGGATTAGGTTGTTTATTTTTTTGATATGGAGCTGAATGAGCTGCTTGTAAATTTTGGAAATGAATCCTTTGTCACTTGCTTCATTTGCAAATATTTTCTCTCATTCTGAGTGTTGTGTTTTCATCTTGTTTAGGGTTTCTTTTGCTCTGCAAAAGTTTTAAGTTTCATTAGGTCCCATTTGTTTATTTTTGTTTTTATTTCCATTTCTCTAGGAGGTGGGTCAAAAAGGATCTTCCTGTGATTTATGTCACAGAGTGTTCTGCTATGTGTTCCTCTGAGAGTTTTATAGTGTCTGGCCTTACATTTAGTTCTTTAATGCATTTTGAGTTTATTTTTGAGTATGGTGTTAGGGAGTGTTCTAATTTCATTCTTTTACATGTAGCTGTCCAGTTTTCCCAGCACCACTTATTGAAGAGGCTGTCTTTTCTCCATTGTATATTCTTGCCTCCTTTATCAAAAATAAGGTGACCTTATGTGCATGGGTTTATCTCTGGGCTTTCTATCCTGTTCCATTGATCTATATTTCTGTTTTTGTGCCACTACCATATTGTCTTGATTACTGTAGCTTTGTAGTATAGTCTGAAGTCCAGGAACCTAATTCCTCCAACTTTGTTTTTCCTTCTCAAGTTTGCTTTGGCTATTCGGGGTCTTTTGTGTTTCCATACAAATTGTGAAATTTTTTGTTCTAGTTCTGTGAAAAATGCCATGAGTAACTTGATAGGGATTGCATTGAATCTGTAGATTGCTTTGGGTAGTATAGTCATTTTCAAACTGTTGATTCTTCCAATCCAAGAACATGGTATATCTCTCCATCTGTTTGTATCACCTTTAATTTCTTTCATCAGTGTCTTATAGCTTTCTGCATACAGGTCTTCTGTCTCCTTAGGTAGGTTTATTCCTAGGTATCTTATTCTTTTTGTTGTAGTGGTAAATGGGAGTGTTTCCTTAATTTCTCTTTTAGATTTTTCATCATTAGTGCATAGGACTGCAAGAGATTTCTGTGCATTAATTTTGTATCCTGCTACTTTACCAAATTCATTGATTAGCTCTAGTAGTTTTCTGGTAGCATCTTTAGGATTCTCTATGTATAGTATCATGTCATCTGCAAACAGTGACAGCTTTACTTCTTCTTTTCTGATTTGGATTCCTTTTTTTTCTTTTTCTTCTCTGATTGCTGTGGTTAAAACTTCCAAAACTATGTTGAATAATAGTGGTGAGAGTGGACACCCTTGTCTTTTCCCTGATCCTAGAGGAAATGGTTTCAGTTTTTTACCATTGAGAATGATATTGACTGTGGATTTGTCATATATTGCCTTTATTATGTTGAGGTAAGTTCCCTCTGTGCTTACTTTCTGGAGAGTTTTTATCATAAATGGGTGTTGAATTTTGTCAAAAGCTTTTTCTGCATCTATTGAGATGATCGTATGATTTTTCTCCTTCAATTTGTTAATATGGTGTATCACATTGATTGATTTGTGTATATTGAAGAATCCTTGCATTCCTGGGATAAACCCCACTTGATCATGGTGTATGATCCTTTTAGTGTGCTGCTGGATTCTGTTTGCTGGTATTTTGTTGAGGAGTTTTACATCTATGTTCATCAGTGATATTGGCCTGTAGTTTTCTTTCTTTGTGACATCTTTGTCTGGTTTTGGTGTCAGGGTGATGGTGACCTCGTAGAATGAGTTTGGGAGTGTTCCTTCCTCTGCTATATTTTGGAAGAATTTGAGAAGGGTAGGTGTTAGCTCTTCTCTAACTGTTTTATAGAGTTTGGCTGTGAAGCCATCTGGTCCTGGGCTTTTGTTTGTTGGAAGATTTTTAATCACAGTTTGAACTTCGGTGCTTGTGATTGGTCTGTTTCTATTTTCTATTTATTCCTGGTTCAGTCTCAGAAGTTGGAGCTTTTCTAAAAAATTTGTCCATTTCTTGCAGGTTGTCCATTTTATTAGCATATAGTTTCTTGTAGTAATCTCTCATGATCATTTGTATTTCAGCAGTGTCAGTTGTTACTTCTCCTTTTTCATTTCTAATTCTACTGGTTTGAGTATTCTCCCTTTTTTTCTTGATGAGTCTGGCTAATGGTTTATCAGTTTTGTTTATCTTCTCAAAGGACCAGCTTTAACTTTTTTTGATCTTTGCTATTTTTCCCTTCATTTCTTTTTTTTCATTTATTTCTGATCTGATCTTTATGATCTCTTCTGCTAATTTTGTTTTTTTTTGTTGTTGTTGTTCTTCTTTCTCTAATTGCTTTAGGTGGAAGCTTACATTGTTTTTTTGAGATGTTCCTTGTTTCTTGTGGTAAGATCGTATTGCTATAAACTTCCCTCTTAGAACAGCTCTTTCTGTATCCCATAGGTTTTGGGTTGTCGTGTTTTCATTATCATTTGTTTCTAGGTATTTTTTGGTTTCCTCTTTGATTTCTTCAGTGACCTCTTAGTTCTTTACTAGTGTATTGTTTAGCCTCCATGTATTTGTATTTTTTACAGATTTTTTTCTGTAATTGATATCTAGTCTCATAGCATTGTGGTCGGAAAAGATACTTGATATGATTTCAATTTTCTTAAATTTACCAAGGCTTGATTTGTGAGTCAAGATATGATCTATCCTGGAGAATGTTCCATGAGCACTTGAGAAGAAAGTGTATTCTGTTGTTTTTGAAAGGAATGTCATATAAATATCAATTAAGTCTATCTTGTTTAATGTATAATTTAAAGCTTGTGCTTCCTTATATATTTTCATTTTGGATGATCTGTCCATTGGTGAAAGTGGGGTGTTAAAGTCCCCTACTATGATTGTGTTACTGTTGATTTCCCCCTTTATGGCTGTTAGCATTTGCCTTATGTATTGAGGTGTTCCTATGTTGGGTGCATAAATATTTACAATTGTTTTATCTTCTTCTTGGATTGATCCCTTGATCATTATGTAGTGTCCTTCTTTGTTTCTTGTCATAGTCTTTATTTTAAAGTCTATTTTGTCTGATATGAGAATTGCTACTCCAGCTTTCTTTTGATTTCCATTTGCATGGAATATCTTTTTCCAACCCCTCACTTTCAATCTGTATGTGTTCCTAGGTCTGAAGTGGGTCTCTTGTAGACAGCATATATACAGGTCTTGTTTTTGTATCCATTCAGCCAGTCTATGTCTTTTGGTTGGAGCATTTAATCCATTTACATTTAAGGTAATTATCAATATGTATGTTCCTATTACCATTTTGTTAATTCTTTTGGGTTTTGTTATTCTATGTCTTTTCCTTCTCTTGTGTTTCCTGCCTAGAGAAGTTCCTTTAGCCTTTGTTGTAAAGCTGGTTTGGTGGTGCTGAATTCTCTTAGCTTTTGCTCGTCTGTTAAGGTTTAAATTCCTTCATCATAACTGAATGAGATCATTGCTGGGTAGAGTAATCTTGGTTGTAGGCTTTTCCCTTTCATCACTTTAAATGTGTCCTGCCACTCCCTTCTGGCTTGTAGTTACTGCTGAAAGATCAGCTGTCAACCTTATGGGGATTCCCTTCTATGTTACTTTGTGTTTTTCCCTTGCTGCTTTTAATATTTTTTCTTTGTATTTAATTTTTGATAGTTTGATTAATATGTGTCTTGGCATGTTTCTCCTTGGATTTATCCTGTATTGGACTCTATGCACTTCCTGGACTTGTTTGACTATTTCCTTTCCCATATTAGGGAAGTTTTCAAATATAGTCTCTTCAAATATTTTCTCAGTCCCTCTCTTTTTCTCTTCTTCTGGGACCCCTATATTTTGAATGTCATTGTGTTTAATGTTGTCCCAGAGGTCTGTGAGACTGTCCTCAATTCTTTTCATTCTTTTTCCTTTATTCTGCTCTGTGGAAGTTATTTTCACTATTTTATCTTCCAGGTCACTTAACCGTTCTTCTGCCTCAGTTATTCTGCTATTGATTCCTTCTAGAGAATTTTTAATTTCATTTATTGTGTGTTGTTCATCATTTTTTTTTTTTGCTCATTATTTCTTCTAGGTCTTTGTTAAATGTTTCTTGTATTTTCTCCATTCATTTCCAAGATTTTGGATCACCTTTACTATCATTAGTCTGAATTCTTTTTCAGGTAGACTGTCTATTTCCTCTTCATTTATTTGTTCTGGGTTTTTTTTTTTTTTTTTTTACCTTGCTCCTTCATCTGCTGTGTGTTTCTCTGTCTTCTCATTTTGCTTAACTTACTGTGTTTGGGGTCTCCTTTTCACAGGCTGTGCAGGTTCATAGTTCCCGTTGTTTTTGGTGTCTGCCCCCAGTGGCTAATGTTGATTCAGTGGGCTGTGTAGGTTTCCTGGTGGAGGGGACTAGTGCCTGTATTTTGGTGGGTGAAGATGGATCTTGTCTTTCTGGTGGGTACGACCACGTCCGGTGGTGTGTTTTGGGGTGTCTGTGACCTTATTATGATTTTAGGCAGCCTTTCTGCTAATGGGTGTGGTTGTGTTCCTGTCTTGCTAATTGTTTGACATAAGGTGTGCAGCACTGTAGCTTGCTCGTTGTTGAGTGGAGCTGGGTCTTAGAGTTGAGATGGAGATCTCTGCTAGAGCTTTCACCGTTTGATATTTTGTGGAGCCAGGAGGTCTCTGGTGGACCAATGTCCTGAACTTGGCTCTCTCACCTCAGAGGCACAGGCCTGACACCCAGCTGGAGCACCAAGACCCTGTCATCCACAAGGTTATTTGATTAGTAGAAGATAGAATATGGAATCCAGATATTGTATCTTCCAGATGGAGGTGATGGTAAAGCAATCTCCAGTGTCTTTTTCATTCACCCTCCTTTCAGCTTCCTTCTCTTACCATTAAAATTAAGTATATATTTAACCCTTTATCTATATTTTATATTCTAAAATTCAGAACCAATAAATGTTTTCAATATTATAATTACAGTAATTATTAATCACCATAGAACTAGGGAGAATATTATAATCCTACTTCACTAAACCTTGTCCAGGTGACAAGTGACATTCCAAGAGTAGAAGTCATGGAGCTCTCTTTCCTTCCACACCACGAGGAGCTCAAAATCATCCCACATTGCACTTTTCTTCATATTTGGTCAATGCTTCCTCATGTAAGTCTTTGCTTTTTCATGAGTTTCCAATCTTCTTTTAATTGTCTTTTTTGGAAGAAGCAGCTTAGGCTTTTATTTTAGCCTCAGGATAATCCTGCCTTTTAAGTATATTATATGTGGAGGTTAATCCATTTGTTCTTGAAAACATTGTGGTTAGAACCCTCGATATTTGCATTTCAGTTTTGACCATTTTCCTTCTCACATGCCACAGAGCCTATTACTCTTGGGTACACTCTTTCCTAGATCCTATGGCTTCTCTTTCTTCAATGCCTTTTTTGTTGGTTTGAAGAGAAACCACAATTTTTTTAAAGAAGTGGTAAGTAAAGATAATTCATTTTGTGTTCAAAAATGTCTTTATTTAATACCCTCACATTTTTGTTACCCTCAGACTGAGAACTCTAAAGGAGATATCTAGTTCTTGTTGGTGTCTAGATATGAATTTCTCATCCTGTACCCAGTTGGCATTTGGGCATTTCTTTAACTCCCATGACTTTGCTCCTCCTCGTTCCCCTCTGACTTCTTCCATTTTCTCCTGCTGAATTTGTGTTTCTATTTTTTTTTTTTTTCGGGACTTTCAGATAGGGATATGGACACTCCTGATGAATTCTCCATGTCTCTTAATTTTTCTTTAATATATATATTAAAGTAATGATATATTAAATATATATAATATAAAGTATCCTATATTAAAGTTATAATTATATTTTATATATATTAAAATTTTTCTTTTATATTTATGTAAATATATTTTCTACATATATAAATTTATATATAAAGTTATATATATTAATTACATATATATTTAGTTAAACAAGGCCATTAGACTGAGGTGGTTTTAACACCTTGGTGGCCTCTGTAAACAAACCAAAACCTAAGCCAGAGTCAATGCTTTCGAATCTGAGAAAAGGAAACTTGAGGACAGTTAATGACAAACATCCAACTAGGCTTTCCCAAATAAGGTAATTCCTTAAGGTATAGCCAATCAAATAATTTTTTGTTCTGCTTTTCTGTCTTCTCTATAAAAGCCTTTCCCCAGCTTGTCAGTGGAGTGTTCTTAACTCCTTTCTGTCTGGTGCCGCCCAGCTTGAATCAATGTGTGCCCAAATAAAGTCTTGTAAATTGTAATGTGGTCAGTTTATCCTTTAACATATATACTTAATCTTTAGGAGTCTGGCTTTATGTTCTCGATTAAGATAATTTTCACTCATATTACAGCACTTTAATAAATTTCTAAAAATTTGCCAGTCATATCTAATTTCCAAGAATGCTCATTTTCTAATTGCTCCTTTTCCACAGTAATTTCTTCCTGAATGTGAGATTTTTTTTGTGGACAACATTTTTTTTTAATTAATTAATTTAACTTATTTACTTTTGGCTGCATTTGGTCTTCATTGCTGCAAGTGGGCTTTCTCTATTTGCAGCGAGTGGAGGCTACTCTTTGTTGCGGTGCATGGGCTTCTCATTGTGGTGGCTTCTCTTGTTGTGGAGCATGGGCTCTAGGTGCATGGGCTTCATTAGTTGTGATGCATGGGCTCAGTAGTTGTGGCGCATGGGCTTAGTTGTTCTGTGGCATGTGGGAGCTTCCTGGACCAGGGCTCAAACCCATGTCTCCTGTATTAGCAGGCAGATTCTTAACCACTGTGCCACCAAGGAAGCCCTGTGTGTAACATAATTTTGAATGTCTCTGAAGAGACTAATTATAATTCTGTTTAGTAAATTATTTGTGTTCTCTGGTATCACTTGTTCTGTTTGTTCATCTTATTACTTTTTTTGACCCTCTAGTTTTCCTCAAGTGAATGACATTCTTTTGTTGTCTACTTAATGTTGTGAATAAAAGACTCCATTAATGAGTGTAAATAACAGGGATGGGTTTTCTCTGCCAGGAACTGCATGTGTAAAGAACAGCAGATGCACTTTACTGTGTAGAGGAGAGGGGTAGGCAGGTAGACCTTCTCCTCCCCACTCCTAGGGAAAAAATGTAATGAGAATTAGGGGAGTAACTCCCACCGAAGACCCTAGTTCTCTCTTGTCAGAGTTAGTTTCCATAGAAAGTATTTTCCTGACAACTGTCTCTTGATTGTCCTATGGCTATATAATCTCAGATGTAATCCCAACCTCTGTGTGCCTTGCTCCATGGAGCAGAAACCTTATTTCTCAGCTTCCCTTGACAATTGGCCAGGTTCAGCCAATGGGAAGCACAGGGAGAAGACTGGAGTGAGGCAAGAAGAGAGAAGCCAGGGTATTTCTCCCTGTCTTGTGTCCCAGGCAGCAGCAGTGTCCTGGGCAGCATTTCAAGAAGTGTAGTGTTTCCTCCATACCTCTCCTGCCAATCCATCCTTTCCTCTGTGGTCTCAGGTTCTAGTGGGCAGGCTTACCATTGTTTCATCTGCTGCTGAACAGCTGTGACTTTGAGCTCTGGTAACACTAATTTGGTCCCTCTAGCCCGTAGGGGTGATAGAAGCCTACTTCTTTTGCTAATCTTTGGGTTGCATCACCATGTCAAGTCCTTGGGCATCCCCAGTTCTCCCCAACATCAAGATAACACATTCTCTATAGTGATTGGTTTCTTCTGGTTTGGGATACCTATAAAGGTTTTTGTTTTCCCAGTTGGACCCTGTCTGACACAGTTCCACTGCCCATTCCTTCTCTTTAATTTGCTGGTTCTTAGCTTAGAATTTCTCCATATTTTCTCCTAGAAGAAGGGCCTTCCCTGGATTGACACATTCTTCAGTGAGTGTACATTCTGTTGAGTGTATGATTTCCTCCATCCTAGGGGTGCACTTCCTTGTGACCCCCATCTGCTTTCATTTTCTTCTTTGTCCACCCTCTTACCCTCCGTCACCTCCTTTTATGATGTTGTTATCAATTTATTCTCTTTTGAACACTTTTATTGTCATTTCAATGGCATTTTGGAAGAACAAGAAGATGAATGTGTACACTCAGTTTATTGCCTAGTCACAGGAGTTTTTGGTCAGCTACTTTTGAGGGGTTGTCTTAAGAAAAAAGGAAACTTGGCAAATTTTGAGAGTGATTTTATTTTTACAAATGTATTTATATTAAAAAACAATGAGTCAAAAAATGCTATTTCTGTCTTTAAAGGCTGGAGGCTAATTATTTTGCACTAGGCAATATTAGGGAAGAATTTGGTAAGCATTTTCTGATTTACCCATTCATCCACGTCCAATTACATCCTTAGATCAGAGGCTCCTCCAATGTGGCATTTCTGTGTATTGGAGACTCCTCTCTCGAGGTTACATGGTCTAATCAGTTATTCTGTGAACACACCAAAACTATTCAATTTGCTAATTTGGTCCTGCAGTGATATGGGTATGTCCCTTTCATTTAACCATTCTGTTATGACACAAACATGACTATAATGTAATAAGAAAAGACATTCCCTCTGCTGATTTTCTTTAGTTTTAGTTACATTGAGCTGAAAGCATCTCTCTATTTGGAAAAGTGGAGATAATTACATAACAATCAGGTAAGGTGTGGATTCAATCATCTGTAATGATTTTATAGTGCCTAGGAAATAATGGTCTAAATTTTTAGGATTGAATCTACCACAAATTCATTGAGAAATCGACTCCTCAATATTGTGTTTTGAATATCTAATAAAAATGTAACATACAGACACTCTGACTGGCTTAAATGTAAGGAAAAATATGGATAAGAATATGTGTGAAATGGACAATTATTGGGGTATCTGCTCAATTGACACTCCCCCCCTCTTCTCTGAGAAATTCACCCCTACATATCTCTAGCTTCTCTTTGTCTGTTGCAAGACCATTGTCTATTGCAAAAGTAGTAGACTTTGACTACTACTATTGAATTGCCCAGAGTTTACAGCTGATCACGCTGAGCCAATCAAATTCCTTCTCCAAGGAATTGATACTCAGAGTCATCTAGTTCATCTCTAAACATAGCTAGAGATGTACAACGTGAAAAAAGTCCCTGGATGTTGGACAGCTACCCATCTCCCACCATGTAGAAACAGAAACAGATAACAAAGAACAATGATGGAAACAGGCAAAGAGAATCATAAAGATGAGAGACTATGTACAGAAAGGTTGAGAGAAGTTTTGAGAAAGAGAGACAGAGATAGAGGGAGAGAGAGATTGAGAGTCACTGCCAGGGTTTCTAACAGCTTTTATTAATGATTCCAATCCCTTTAAAGGTGTGGAGTTGATGAGACACTCTTCAATTCCTTTATCAAAATCTCCTTTTTGCTTAAGCTAGGTTTAGATGGTCTGCTACTTGCCACCAAAGAGTCTAAAATAAAACAGAACACACAGCAGAATGGAGAGACTGTTTACTGCCAAGTACATGAATAAAAGAGATGCAAAGACTGCTGGGTTTAAATCTGTGGAAAAAGAACAAATTAGCTGTGTTTAACTCTTTTGCTTTGATTCTGAGTTGGTTTCCACTGATTTTTTTTTTCTTTATTAATACATAAGAAATGTCTCTTCAACAAATCTCATAATAAGTCTTCAGCAAGAACCTAATTCCTGAATGTTTAGAAGATTTACTTCATTTGGTTAAAGTGCTATAAAGTTATTATATTTTCTGTAATATAAATCAGCTTTGATAAAAACAGAGAGTTTTGATAAAACTCATTAAATAAATTTGAATGAGCTTTGTAGAATCTAGCACAATGTCTGGTAAATTGTATAAAGCTTGTTAAAAGTTAGCTCATGCTCCCTTTCTTTCTTAAACTAAAAACAAAATTTCATTGACAAATTGTTTCATTTACTCAGGAGACATTTGAATACCAAGAACCATACCAAGTCCTGGGGCTATAGAAACCTTAAACTCAGGGAAAAAATCCAGTTAGAAATGCAGAGGAGACACACTGAGACAAATATTTTCAGTACTACCTGCTAAGGACTGTAATAGAGGGTTGACTAGAAATCTACACAGAGGGGCACAGAGAAGGAGCAACTGCTTGGCTGTTAAGACAATGGTGGCAAATTTGCCAGTTTTGCCCTCAAAGAAATTATTTAAATTCTATAGCCCCCAATTTATTACTTGTAACATGAGGTTTATAAGAATTTTCTCTTTTGTTTTTGTCATGGTTAAAGGAGGTTAAAAAAATAATAGTACTTCAGGAGTACCAGTATTATCTGCAGAAGTTAAGGAAAAGCCACAACGAAGAGGTGAGATATAACCTGAGTCAAAAAATGTTTAGTTAGAGGTACAAATTTTCCCAGGGAAGGGTATTGTAGAAAGAGAAAACAATACATATAAGAGAATATCCTACCCATATCCTGGGTAAATTGTCTTCAGGCAGTAGGGAAAAGCTTTTGTGCAGACCAGTAAAGAATGTTTTGGAAAGGAGTGGTTGGAGAAACAGGTTGGGGCTCAGTTTGGAAGAGCCATCTATGGAGATGGGATTTTATTCTGTAGGTATTTAAGAAGTCAACAGACATTTTAAAGCATGAGCATGGTAATCTGGGGGAGGAAAACTGTTTTCCTTCTACTTACCTTAGGTTCATTGGCTGATGCCTTGTAAATCAGACTCACAAAAGCCGATTAATAAGAGAATAACAAACAGAAGTTTTTAACATGTGCATAGTACATACACATAGAAGTACCCAGTGATGACTAACACATAAAGGGTGATTAGAACTTGGGCTTATATGTCACCTTAAGAAAAGAATAATAAATTTTTAGAGAAATGGTAAGACAGAGGAAAAGGACATTGAGTATCTGGGGGGCAAGTTCTGAAGATAAATATATGGGGGAAACTAATGGAAGATAAGGGTTATTTAGTAAAAATTTGTTACATAGGTTTCTCTGGTGCTGTCTTTAGACTGGTAAGGGTCTAGAGTTGTCTCTGGTGATTAACTTCTGTCTTTCTGGTAGAGAGGGGAGGGGAGACACCTTTACAAATTTATGTCCTGCTTAGACAAATAGGGGGAGGGTAGAGAGCTTTTTCTTAATTGTCTTTAGCTCAAAATAATCATTATGCCTAAGTGTCATATTCTGCTACAATTTGACAATCAAATTTGTTTTTAGGTTGATAAGCTGCAGGATTTGTGGAGAAAGCACTAAAAGGAGGAAGGAAAGAAGTCCAGTCTGGAATTAAGATAATAATGCATCTATACTTTGTGTTTGTTTCTTAGGGACCATTCATTCTCAAGACTGCAAAGGCTAATGATGATTGCTGTGGGAAAATGAAACAGAGCAGGACTCTGTGGAACCCTCCCCAGTACAAATCCTTTCCATGTCCCTGTTTCTTGTTTGTAGGAAATAGGTCTCATTCAGTCTCCTTGACCTTCCCTGAGTTCCAAAGGGTGGCTTCAAACAGTTGTTAATCAGGAAAGGGAGGGAATGCAGAAACAAGGGAGAAACAGTCAAGAAACAATAGTACAATCATGGGGCAGCGTCCTGGTTCCTCCTCAAGGAATATGCATAACAATATCTTTGAATTCTTCTGCAGGAACTAAGGTCCCCACCCAGGTGAAGGATGGTAACTTCAGACTGGGTACAAGATTCCTGGAGCACCACCCTGTTACCTCACAACCAACAAATCAGAAGACAGTCACACACCTTGCAGCCCTCATCTCAGATTCTGTCTGTAAAAACTCGTCCCCAAAAAACTATCAGGGACTTCCGGTTTTTTTTTTTTTTTTGAGCATGAACTGCACATTCTCCTTGCTTGGCCTTGCAATAAACCTTTCTCTGCTCCAAATTCCAGCGTTTAGGTTTGTTTGGCCTCACTGTGTGTTGAGTACATGAACTTGTGTTCAGTAACAAAAATATTCCCTTCCCAAAAGTGTTCATGGATTTAAAGATTATCTTGAAGACAGAGAAGCAGAAACCTGTGGGCTGAAATATAAAGCAAGAAGAGAAATATTAAGTATTTTTAAATGTGTAGGAAAATTACAATGCAGATGGATGATGTTACTCAATGAATGTGAGGCAGGAAGAGGGCAGGGCACAACCTTTAAAAGAATGACAGCTGGGCTTCCCTGGTGGCGCAGTGGTTGGGAGTCCGCCTGCCAATGCAGGGGATGCGGGTTTGTGCCCCTGCCCGGGAAGATCCCACATGCCACGGAGCGGCTGGGCCCGTGAGCCATGGCCGCTGAGCCTGCGCGTCCGGAGCCTGTGCTCCACAACGGGAGAGGCCACAACATAACAGTGAGAGGCCCAAGTACCGCAAAAAAAAAAGAATGACAGCCATTGAGGACATGACATAAACTGGTTAGAACCATCTAGGTCCAAGATGGCGGACGAGTCAACTTCCACTAGACCTTGAGCCTCAGTATACACTCATTGTAATACATCAACAAGCTAAATGACATACTCACAAGCACCATGACAGTTCTGAGGCTGACCATAAAAGGCCAAAAAATGGGCATTGGCCCAATTCCTGGAAATCCCCACCCCTTCTCCAAAATAGCTGGAATACTCCTCTTACTCATTTGCCTATGAAATTACTCACCCCAGTAAAAACTGACAACCCCGTACCCTGGTGCCTCTTGCCTTCTTAGATGGCACACACTCTTAGATGGCACACACATAGACATGGAGTGTGTATCTCCCTGAATAAACCTTCTTTCACTTTATTATGGCTTGTTCTTGAATTCTTTCCTACACGAAGCCAAGAACCTACACTTGGTGGCTGTCCCAGGGAATTACCTGAGACCTGGGACGTGACCTTCCTCTCATGCTCCACTTTCTTTTCCCCGCAACAAATGCAGCTGTTTAAGACTGATTGAACAGATTCATTGATTGTTGCTTGGTGGAGCCCAGTGCTTAAGGCTATTTAGCCAACAGTGAGTACCAGGAATTGTCCTAGTACACTACTATAACTATTTGTATCTGAAAATTTTCTTCCCACACTTTATAATAAATCTTAGTCATGCACTTAACTTAGGTAATGGTTATAAAGCCATGGGCCATGTGGTCCAGTCTCAGAGTTATAGACTTGGAACTAAAATATTATTTCCAAATAACTAAACTTCTCTCCTTCTATTTCTAGAATGCCACAAAGAGAACACAGGCCCAATGCATTGCCTTTTAAATCCCTTTCTGTTCTTGTTTCACACACCGTAGTTGCTCCCATGCTTCTTAATTCCAAAACTCTCTGAGACTCTTTCCCCTGACCCAGTCTGAGTACTATCTCTTTTGTGGTTGTTTGGTTGGATTTTTGTTTCTTTTTTATTCCCACCACTTTCCTTTTGAGTTTGCATCACAGAAGATCACAGGAACCAATCTGGCAAAGGAAGATTCTCAGTAGACAGCCAGGGATGGGAAGAAACTAAGAGAGCAATGGCAAATCCTCTTTAGCAAGCAGGACGAGGGGAATGGCTGGGACCATTCATGTATGAGTGATTTATCTCTAACAGCAAATTGGGCCAGTGTGAACAAAATATGAGAAAAAGGTATACTAAAGAAGAGGGAAAAGGTGAAATATGGGAAAAGTTGGAATATATAAGTCTGATCTTTGGTCTGATAAACTATGCCCCACTCTGGTTTTCACACTGGGTTAATAAGAGTGAAGATAGAGTCTGAGGTATCTATTACATTTTCTTTCAGACATTTGAATAGACTGTGATTTATTTTTCTTAAGTTCTTAGATGGGGAAATGGGTAAGGACAAGTTATAAGTAATAATGAAATAATAGTTAATGTTTACTGAATACTTACTAAGGGCCAGTCATTTTGGAAACATTATCTCATTTAGTTCTCACAGATACCTATGAGATATATTCTGTATTCTCTACTTTATAGGTAGAATTTTAGAAAATTTGAATAACTTGCTCAAGTTGGTGGAGCCCAAATTTGAACACAGGTGTTTTTAGTCTAGAGTTCATAATTTAACCATTGGATTGAGAACGTGCTATAACATTTTCCTTCCACATTAAATCCCTAGAAGGAATGGAGGGGAGAGTAAGAGACTTTATAAAACACATTAAATTGAAGTTGTTGTCTTACCTCGTGATACTTCCTCTGAATTTTTAGCTTGTATAAAAATGAGGAAAATTCTCATGAATATGAAAATTAGCTAATCTTAGAGAGAAAGATCTTTAGTAATGGTTAATAGAATTAACTAGTAATAATAGTATCTATGGGAGGAAATGACTTTAACACTATTTTTCAAATAAACAAGTATGCTTTGAACACCAATTGTGCCCTATTTTGGAAGTCAAGCAAGAAGTATAAAACTTTGATCTTATATGTGAAATAATTACCTGGGGTACATATCAAATGCTTGGTTTTACTCCAAGAAAACCTCAGAGTCTGGTTAAAGTGAAATATTTTAAACATGTTTCTTAGGATAACAGCCCAGGTTTTAGGGCCCTTCCAAGTCATTTGGAGAAGGGACTGTCACAATAAGAACATCATCTTCAGGACTATCTCATCAAGTATTAATTTGCCCTTACAAATGTCAACTTTTTCTTCTTATTGTACAATACTAAATTAACCATCACATGCAGCTTTCAGTACTCAATATATTACATTGGAAGTCATCTACAAATCAGAATGTACAGTTTGAAAGTGATTAATGAAGCATCACTTCATTATAAGACAACAATTTTGTCTATAGTCACACATTTTTGTTATTTTACAGTCTTGGTGTTTCTTGTGTATTTTTAATGGAATAATTTTACAAAATGAAAGTCTGAATCTTGGGAATGACTCTTTGGTTTAGAAGGGAAAATTGGATCTTGCTAAAGTTGAGATGTATAGTTGTTAGTCCTACTGCAGTATATCTTGAAAAGACAACAGAATTACATCTCAAAATTTATATTGTTGTTCTGTATTATGTAAACTTTCCACATTCTGCATGGTGCCTGGTACAGTCCAGAGAAGAAGGAAGCCAAAGATGATAACATTTTAATAATATTAAGTCATATGAATTTATTTTTGATACAGTTCACATGGGATGAAATACATAATCTTATTTGAGCTAATTGAAATTACATGCCAAAAATGGAAATATGGTCCATTGTCTTTAACATGTCCAGCTGCCATTTAATACCAAAAATATCTCACAATTAACTTGATTACTTATATATGGTATATTGTATCTAGTGGCCATCAAATGGAGTAACATATTTTAAAATGTTCTGTGAATTACAAAGCATCCTAAAATGTAAGCTTTCATAATAATAGCTATCTTTCACCAATGTATTTTAAAAAAATAACATGGTACATATCTAATAGTTTTTATTGTAAACCTCCATTTGGCTATTTTGTTAATGACTGATTCCAAATTATTGGCTCTGTCAAATCTATTGGTGCTATAAATTTCAGAATAAAAATATGAAATGAAATAAACTAGACCTAAAGTTGAGACACATTTTTTTCTAGAAAAGTAGTAGTTAAAATTTGAGACAAAAACTGTTTAAAATGCATTTGATACATATTTAAAGATAATGCCTTAAATAATTAATGCCTCATTTTGGTCTCTGCAAATATATGGAATACAGTGCTAGGAAACTGTCGGCACTTGAATCTTAATGTCATCATTTTCAGATCCAACTTCTAAAGAACATAATCACTTCTAAGAACAACACACAGAAAATGTGGGTTAACGCACTAGTGGGTTAGATCTTGACTGTATGCAACAAACAATGAAATTGACACCTTGGGCCTTATACGGAGACAAGCACACTTTCATTGCTCTGAAATATGTCAAATTCTTACTAACCCAATTTAAATTTACAAGTCTGTTTCCAAACACAGTTAGGTTTGCCAGATTTCATGGCCCATATTTCTTTAACCCTGGCAGATAAGCCTATTTATCTTTCTCTTGCTTCACCCTCACCCACAGGTTTCTTCCAGTTCTACACTCTGGTTGAAGTCTTGCTGGCAGGGCATTCTGACCCTTGGGACCCAATCCTGAGCATACTGACCTTAGTGATCTGACCTCTTTGTGAAGAGACTTTTCACCTTTGGATCCCATTCTTTCAGGACAGTCATGAGGCACTTCACAAATGAATTCTGATACCTGCAGATTTTACGACCCCTGGGTGAAGATCACCAGGCCCCAGGCGGGCAGTATTTTTGCTCAATTAATAACACTCCAGCTGCATCGTTTTCTAATAGGAAGAACAGCTATATTGCTCTGAATGCAACTTCTGACTATTTGTAATTCTCCACTTACAGGAACTTCTGTCCTTAAATTCAAGGACTTAGTTAAAGGGGTAAGCAAACCCAGTGGGAAGTCCTCTTTGATGTGCAGGAGCTCAGATATGCAAAAGTCTTGATCAGCAAATGCTTGAAAAGTGCTGACTCTTCTCCCTTTGGGGATTGGCCATTAACTCACTTCTAGGCTTCTCAAGTAAAGCTGTTTCTCTGGTTGCTTCAACTTCAGTCAATAAGTGGCTTTTCGTCAGCAAGTGTAAATAACACTCCAAAAAAATTGCCAAAGTGAACTCATTTAGCATCAGTTCATTAGCATGATGTAAGGGACAGCCCTCTGGTATCCACATGGACTTCCTGGTTTACCGCAGCCTTTTTTATTTGTTCTCTCTGCCTTCAAGTCTCTTCCTGCTTCAAAAAGATCTTAGATACAACTGCGTGAAAAATTTCCAATACTCACTTTATTTCATGACTCAAGAGCTCTCACTGGGATCCTTGTCCCATCTTGGTGACTCTGCCTGTTGTTCAACATCTTACCACCATTATGTCTCAGCATCGTCATTTTGTCAACCTCCTTCCATATACTTCAATGTTATTTATCTGCTCCTAGTACCATTGTTTCTCCTTGCAGTATTTTTTTTCTCCAGTCTATGACTTCTGTTTTCATTAACACCTTTAAATTTTAGAGGCCTCTTCCTCCAGAAACTTTGCTGGGGTTTACCTACATCTGACCCATTGCTCTTCTAGTCATTATATCCTCAACATGGATATACGAAATTTTACTCTATTATATTTAAGCTATTCTTAGTAATAATGACAATACTAGTAACAACTGTTTTCCAAGTCTTACTGCATTTCCTCACATATCACTTTTTATCATAACAATAAGCTTCTAAGATAGATAGTATATTCATTTTATAGAGGAAAAACTGAAGCTTAAGGAAATTTCATAAGGTCACTTGGGTAGTAAGTACCAGGGCTGGATGTGAACACAGATTTGTCTAATAGCAGAACATAACCACTTAATTACTCTGCTATGCTCCTGACCACTCAAACACCTAAGCCTTATTGAGCACTTAGTAGGGATCAGACTCCACAGCTAAGTGCTAGAGACAATAAAACCATGGTTCCTGCCTGCCTCTATGGATGTATTTGGAGCAAAGAGATAAATGGTAAAAGGTGCAGAACTGCCTTGAGTAAATAAGGAGAACTCACCAGGAGAAGTGACAGAGTTAAATCTGAAGTGGGGAAGAAGGAGCTTGTCAGGCTGACAAAGAAGGACTGACTTTCCACGTGGAAGGAGGTATAGGTACCAAGGTGGAGAAGCAAGAAGGATCTTGATGCACTTGAGAATGCAGTCCCACAGGTCAGGATTAGTTGGAGAGGCGGTTTCAGAGGCTGGGAGGCTCATATCCCAAAGGACTTATATAAAAAGGTGGAGGGGGTTGGAATTTATCCTCTTAACGGTTGGCTTTGTCATCCATTCTCCCTGCATGATTTTCCCTCCTGATTGAATCCAAAAGGTTTTGATGACAGGGTCATTATCTCAATTGTTTGTATTCCCGCACTGATGTTCCTCCAGGCAGAAAGGGACTCATCTGTCCTTCGGAGGCCTTGGATTTCTTGCTGTTTTTTCTTCGTGTAGACTGGAACTGTCAGGAAGCAGTGAATACCCTTATTCTGGGAAGTGTGGGTCCTGAACCTGCGGAGTCCCTATTCCCTATTCCAAAAGAAATTAAGTGGCTGCTGTTCAAAGGGTGTGATGCTTATGGAACCTGTATTAAAGTTGTTGTGATCAGGAGTAAAAAGAGAGAGAGGCCCAACAGTGGCTTTAATATAGGGAATTGGCCTAGAGAAGATAAAACAGAAACATATAGTAAGAAATAGAAGTGGAGTGTAGGGAAGGGAGGGCATCATAATCAACACTTATCAGCTTTGCCTTCATGAGAAGCCCTGTTTTTATTACCATGAAAATAAGATCACTCCTCTGCACTGTCACTGTGGAAAAAAAAAAAAAAAAAGACTTCAAGTAGAAGGTGATCTAAGTTTTTAAAAGTGAGAAAACAATCAGAAAAAATTTCAGGAGTTGAATCAGTAATTCTGTGAAGGGCAGTTTAATGTGAGTGTGTTTTTACATCCATAAGAGAGGTATTATCCCTTCTTGCTAATGAAAAAGATGGGTGGTCTTAAAGCTATTTATGGCCATGCATTTTGGGTCCCTGCTGTTGTAATTGTGAGAAGAGATTGCTTAGTGCTCTGTGTTCGGTAGGGGATTATTAAAAGGACCTAGAAAAGATGGAATTTGTAGCATTCTAGAATGCGCCCTGACCATCCATCTTGCATGGGATGAAGGGGTTTTGGGTATTTAACTTCCTGGAAGCCTTGATGTAGAAAATGTGCCAATTGTTCTCTTTTACTTTAGAGTTTCAAAACAGTTCTATTTAGTGATCCAAACTTGGTAGATGGAAAAAGAGGGAATTGATGTTCTAAATCATAGAAAAATAAAATAGCTATGTAGAATTTCTTCAATGATAAAATCATATACAAGGGCTTAAACTTCAATAAATGAAAATATGGAAAGCAAATGTTTAAAAGATATGGTCTGTTTGAATTCAAATACTTATTCTACTTCTCAATACTGGTGTGACCTTGGGAACAGGCCTCTGTTTCTTCATCTATAAAAGAGCGGTAAACATGGCATCTACCTCATGGGTTCTTGTGAGAATTAAACCCATTATATGCATAAAGCACTTGGAACACAGGACGTCCTCACTAAATGTTAACAATTATTTTTATTACTTTTAAGTTTATAAATCTCTTTCAAGAGTATAAAGATTTACCAAAGAGATGTCATTTGAGTGTGTTATACAATTGTTTTCAAGATAGTTAAGATGATAATTTGAACAGATTTATGTATTTAATGTTTTAGTAACTGTAGACATCGGTACCAGGTGTTTGAATCTCTCTCCCTCTTTATGTGTGTGTGTGTATATATATATATATATATATATATGAATATATCTGTATTCTTCTGCCTCCTGTCTTACCCCCAATGCAAACTGTAGCATGTATAAAAGGGGAGGCGGGGGCTGACCACTACACTGTTAAAATTTAACACGCACACACAATTCTGAAACATTTCTCAGCACATGGCATTCTTCTCATCATCCTTACTTTCCCTGCACCTATAGACTCAGGAAAAACTGGGGATAGGGAACCCTTCACTTTTGACTTACTGCCTAAAGTTTAAGAATAAATGTTCTAGAATCTTAAGTAAGGTTTAACTAATGTTAAGTAACCAAAGTTTCATAAGCTCTGTTTATAATATCTATTAGCATTTAAACACGCAGACTGCAAATTCCAATTCTTTATAGTAATTTATTTTTTTTCTTTTAATCGGATTCTTGGTGGCAGATGGAATGCCAGTGTCAAAAAAAAGCAATAAGTCATGTCTCTAGGCTTCATCCTTAAGACCTTTCCACCAGGCTCATCAAGATTATGCACTGTTGATCCAATCAACAGGAAATAGGACATGCTTATTTTCCTATTAAAGGCCCAAAGAAAATGTGTCTTGTTATCTGGCAGAGGCAGATTCGCGTGCTGGGTTTAATTTCTGTATTTCTGCATGATTTGCCTCTGGGTCACCTCCTCTTAAAATGTCCCAAGGATGAATATTTGCCTCAAGGTCCTCTACTAGTGCTCCCAGCAGGCACCTCAGCCCTCTACACAGGACACTTTCCACAGACACCGCCAACGTCAGAAGGAGCTGCTTTTACATGTCTCATGAATATGGTCTCCCTGCTTCAAGTTCTCCTCTCTGACCTTTGTCCTCTTTAGCGGAGTTCAATTGTCTCCCACATATATTTAAGCTAATGATAGAAGTGTTAAGCAAAAGGTGAAAAAAGGGGCAAATGGATTCATCATGAAAATGTACCGTGCCATAAAAAACTCCATACGCCAAGATGCCGTTCACAGTGGGTAGTAAATTTATGAAACTCATTGCCTCAAGATATTATGTGGGCAATTATATATAAATAGGTTCAAGAAGGGCTATGGCAGGTTATTTAACAAAATTGGGATGCCAGAGGTAGAAGTGGCAAGCTCATCCCTTACCTTCGGGAACATTGTGGAGGCTGGTGAACATTGCTTAGTGCCTCAGTCAGAGAGGTGCTCAACTGGGGTGTATTAGTTTCCTGCGGCTGCTATAACAAATGACTGCAAACTTGGTGGCTTAAAAACAACAGAAGTTTATTCTCTCACACTCTGGAGGCCAGAAGTCTGAAATCCAAGGGTTTGCAGGGCACACTCCCTCCAGGGGCTCTGGGGAAGAATCGAGTCCTCTTCCAGCTTCCCATGCCTACCCTGGTACTCGCATCTCTGCTTCTGTTTCTCACCTGTGTGTCTGTCTTATAAAGATACATATAATTATATTTATAATCTAGGATAAGCTCCTCCTCTATGATTTTTCATTACATCTTTTGCCATATAAGGCAATCCTCACTCTTTTGCCATATTATGTAATATTCACAGGTCCCAAGGATTAGGAGTGCACATATCTTCTTGAGAGCCACCACAGGGAGGGATCATCATTCTAAGTGCACTAGGGTTTGTATTATTCCTCCTTTTTTTCAAGAGTCAGAGGGCTACTCCAGCCTAATCACTTAATTCTTATCACGAGACTACCAACTGTAACTTTCTTAATTTCTGCATTCCATACATCATTATTGAGCACTAGTTCTCCTGGATATTTAAAAGAAAACAAGGGTAGCCAAATATGTTTGAGAAACAGTAAATATAGGACAACTTCAATGAGACTTCTCAGAGGCTTACTATATCTATCGTCTTTATGATGTTCTAAAAAGACCATATACTAGGCTCATTTTCCAGACTCTTTTAACTACAAAGTGTATGTTCCCTAGCACACACTTTGAGGAACTATGCTCTAACATTAATACTTTTAAGAATAACATTCAATCAAACTCCATTGCTGTTTTTCCTGTGAGGACCAAATGTAGGTCCACGGTGCTCCGTGTCATATTTACAGGTTATAATTTTCTCATAATTACTTGAATTATTACAAGAGAGGCCTAGTTAACAAGTTCCCTCTGGATTTGAGCAGATTTTCTTTCTTTTGGGTTTACATGAAAGTCAATAACTTTCCCTAGAGCTATCCAGCTACTATAATCTAGACATATATACAGTCCAAGGAAAACTGTACATAGGCTTCTGTGGTTTTGCTGGCTCACTCTGGGTAGAAAGTGAATGCTGCCTTCAAGAAAGTCCTATGTGCTCATCTTGACTCTTCCATGTCAGGCTGCCAAATTTATATCTTTTAGAGACTGAGCAGATCTTAAAAAGAACACTACACCTATTCCCTTAACATCTTTTCATTTTTCTCTTGGACTCAGGTAAGAGAAGAGGAATGTTATTATATCATAAAAGTTGATACATTTTTAAGTCTTTGAATGCTCTTTTATTTTTAAAAGTTTTTTTTTTAATAAATTCTTTTATATTTTCTTCACCTGGTCACTCAATAAATATTTATTGAGTCTTCTGATGTGCCAGCTCCTGTGGTAGATTTGAGATGGGGAAGGAGCATGAATCTGGATGACACTGTTCTTGCCTTAAATGTACTCTCAGTTGGGTGGAAGGCATGCAGTGTGAGAAAAATCTATCCATTATGAAACACGTTTGAACAGCAGTGTGAGAAACATGGGATCGCAGTGAAGAGGAGAGAAAGACAAACTCTGCTTGGGAAAGTTTTGCAAAAGTAACATTTACACTGGGTTTTGAAGAATGAATAGAAGTTTATTTACTTGGGAAAGTATACTCCAAGATGGAAAAAACAGCAAATGTAGGGGAACAAAATCAGAACTGTACCTGGTGTACTTGGGGACTGGTGAGAAGTACAGAGTTACTAGGCAGAGGTAAAAAGGGATATAGCACTGGAAAGAGAGAGGTTGAAGACACAGGCTTGTGTCCAATTGGGGAGGATTCTGAATTGTCCTGCCAGGAAGTTTGGACATTCCTGTACAGGAAATTGGGAACCTTTGAAGGGTTTCTTACAAAGGGGTGACATGATGAGATTTTGATTTTAGAAAGATAATTCTGGAAGTCAGGACACATGGAAGATTTCTTTTTAAGGGAAGAACCTGTTAGATTACTAGTAAGGAAACAATAATAATCTGTTTAAAAGGTGAAGAGGGCCAGAACTAAGGCAGTGGCATCTGAGATAGAAGTAGCATGACTTATTGACAATTTGATTGATTGTTCAGTGAATGAGGGAGGGGCTGATGTTGACTCCAAGGCTTTTGTTTTATTGAGTCAGTTGGGCGGATAGTGAAGATAACAAGCAGGAAAAGCAAGAACAGGAGTTGCTTTGGGGTGGGTTTGCGGGTGGGAGTGGGTTGGGAAAGACTAGGTTGTAAATAGGGAGGGAGATACACAATCATCTGTGGCAGAGACTGGGGGTTGCCTCACTCAGCCTCCATTTCACCCAGTTTCAGTGCGACCTGCTGTCCTATATCCTATGCTACTACGATGCAGTACTGCTCAAGACCTACATTTTCCGGCTCCCCACCCCACCGTGGCTACCCATCACATATCCACTCCTGAGATTTGGAAGGTGGAGATGGACATCCCAAGGCGGATACCACGCTTCTGTTACTTCAGCTGTTGCCACTGGTAAGCGTGACCTTGGGGGTTTGTTTCTTCTGTGGCAGCTGCAGCAGAGTTTCCAGTGTCCAGTCTTTAGCTTGACAGTGTTGAAAGGCAGTGTCAAGGACACTCATTTTGCTGGCAGAGGTTGTAGAAGAAGAGGTGGCATGGTGGTTCCGGAGCTAGCAGCCTCCTTCTTCTCCAGTCTCCTGATTAAGACAGAGGCAGTGTCTCCTATGGTTGTAGTTCCAGAGTATTGTCCCTAGGAACTCAGTGTAAGGCCTATTCAGTGTAAGGCCTATTCCTCTAGTCTTTCCACAATTCCTTTTTTTTTTTTGGCCATGCCACGCAGTTTGCAGGATCTCAGTTCCCCAACCAGAGGTGGAACCCAGGCCCTTGGCAGTGAAAGTGCAGAGTCCTAACCACTGGACCGCCAGGGAATTCCTTTTCCACAGTTCTTAAAGCACCAAAATCTTCTCTTCTTAGCCTAGCTGGAATGGTTTCAGTTTCCTATATCTGATCCCTGACCAACTCACCTTCAAATGGAAAAAAAAATTTATTAGAGAATTCTTTAAATATTGTTCTCTTTATAAAATCATTAAGTATGTGTGACTTTATGTATCTTTGGCTACTACTGACACTGTGAGATTATGAAGGACAATCTTCATAATCTCCATTGTGAGATTATGAAGGATATGACCTTGTCATGAACACCTTTGAATGCCCAGTGCCTAGAACAGTGCTTTGCACTTGGTGGTGGCCAATAAATTTGTTAGGTTTCATTGCATTTAATTGAATTGACTGAACAATTTGTGCTTCTCCTAATAGTGTCATATAATACATTTGGCAATCTCCCTGACTCTGATAGTTGTTTTATATGATAAATTGCCCATATTGTTAGTATCTAAAAATGCTTTGATCTTAAATTTCTTCAGAATTCTCAAATACATGCCATCTGGCTTCAGTGACTCATGGAAATTTAATGTCTTGAGTTGTATTCACCACCTGTTATTTCTTTTTTTATATTTATGCTAGTGAATCATATTTGCTTTCAATGAAAAGTAATTCTTTAGTAAAAATTCTACATTTATCCTGTCAGGGATGATCACAGATTGAGTAATACAGAGAAACAATTCAACCTTCCTTAATCCTTAACTACTCCTGTCCTCTCCAGAGGATGGGATTACATTTTGAGTTCTTCATCAATTACCAGACAGGGATCACTTGCAATCCTCAGACTATTCTTGTAAAGGAGTGGTTTTTCTCCTCTATATTTTATCTGAATTTGGTAGTCTTCGTCTCTCTTGCATTTCAGCAGTATTCATATTTAGTGTTCTATGCCAATGTTACTGTCTCTTACATATGTTGTATTTCTTCTTATGGACACATGATTTTAATACTTTCAATTGTATGGGGTCTTCTAAAGTTCCCTATGCATTCCTGTATAATAAATCAACTAGAGGACGTATGAGATTGGGGCATAGATACTCCTTCCTGTACCTATCAGGATACCTTTGGTACCAACTCAAACTGGCTAAAAGATAAGTGGAGTAGTAGTACTGAGAGAAGCCTTCAAGTATAGTTTAAATAGAATACTTGTTCCATTTCTTTGTGATTTTCCTGGTTCTGCCTCCTTTGTTTTGGCTTCATATGTAGGCTGGCTTTTCCATAGTTGTAAGACAGCCATCAACAATAACAGGAACTGTATGCTGGTATGCTGCCTTGTCACATCCATTGAACAAAATTCCTAAGCTTTGCTCTCTCATGGGACCACCCTTTAATAAGGAAGATGAGTTCATCTCTGGAACAACTGCATGAGCTGTACTTCATGAGTATTACCCAATGAGGGAAATTTGAATGGATTTGGGGAAGGAAACTATGACATCTCTTCTTCCTATGACCCAGTTTGCCATGGTATGAATTAGACTTCAGGGGGTCAGTTGGGCAATTTCCCCATATCCTTAAGGTCAGAATAACTTTTAGTATATATTGTTGCATCATCTTTACTGTATACATTTTTCCTGTTTCCTCGGTTAACAGTGCAAAGCTTAAGGGCAGATCTTATCTCTTTATCCCTTTATTATTGATGCTGAACAGTTACTACAGGAGTCTCTTCACTGTAGGAAGCCAATACATGTTCATTCTCTATATGTCATTCTGATTAAATAGCCTTAGAATAATGTAACTTTTAGATTTTTATAATTATAATTATTTTTTTTTGGCTGCATCCCACGCAGCATGTGGATCTTAGCTCCCTGACCATGGATCGAATCTGCGCTCCCTGCCGTGGAAGCAGGGAATCTGAACCACTGGACTGCCAGGGAAGTCCCTGTAAAATTCTTGACTTAGGCTTTGCCTCTTGGGTCATACTGAGCCAGAACTAGGTAACCAGTCAATTATTAAACACATATTAAGTCCTACTGTATGCCAGGTATTTGGTGGGTGCTTGGATGGAGGAGATAGCAAGGAGTTTAATACAGGTAGTATCTCAAAATATTTTAAGGCAAAGGTAAAGGGAAGATAACTATCTCTCAGGTCTGCACGTCTTCTCCTATCACTTTTGGAATTCTCCTTACTCTCTGGTGCTCTTCCCAGGTTCTCAGTGCTACTGTATGTGTTGCTTCACATCTTTGGCTGTCTACTGCTGCAGCTCACCAGCTCTGGGAGGGCTCCTCTATCTGTTCATCAACCCATTATGAAACACCTATGAGGATCTCAGGATGAACTGAAGTGCACGACTTGCCTTTGGGACTCCACAGTCTAGTGAAAGGTTGACATGCAAATAGTAATGTGGTGTGTGCCAGGATAGCACAGATAACATCAGAGCTAATCTAAGCTCCCAGAACAGGGAAGTCAAGGAAGTTTTCCCTGAGACAGTGATTCTTATGAATTGAAAAAAAAAAAAAAAGAAGAGTCAAAGTCAGCCAGGTGAAAAGGCATTGCTTCAGAGGGAGCAACATGGCCAGAGGCCATGTGAAAGACCCTAGATGTTAAGGTAGTATTGTACTGTATAGTAGAGTATAAATGCATATAAGATCTATCCTCTTAACAACTTTCAAATAGACAATCCAGTATTATTAACTACAGACACATGCTGTACATTACATCCCAATGACTTATTTATTTTATAATTGGAAATTTGTGCCTTTAGACCCCCGTTCACCCATTTCACCAATCCCCCAAACTCCGCTTCTGGCAACCACCAACCAATCAGTTCTCAGTATCTATGATTTTTTTTTTCTTAGATTCCACATATAAGTGAGATCACATGGTATTTGTCTAATACTGATACATTTCTGTACCTGGATCATTTAATGTATGTGAGAAGTTGATAAGAACAGCCTCAACTTTCATGTTCTGATTCAAGTGTTCTGGCTAAAGTTTTGGTGATTCTTAAATCACTAGATGACCCCAAGGAGAACAATTTTCATAATGAATATATGAGACAGCAGTAAAAAAAAAAAAAAATGCTTGGGAGTATCTTTCTGCTCAGTAGGAAGAGGAATTTTGTCTCTAGAGCCAGACCTACACAAGAGGAAGACGATTAAAGCAACTCCTTGCTTGGAGTGACTGGAGAGGATCTCTCAGCAAAACATCTACCCAGTGGGGTCTCTGCTCCCTTCTATCTGGCCACAAATTCTCAACAGTTAACTCACTAAGTGGTGAGGTCAATAAAAGTGGGGCATCCTCTTGTATAGACGGTCTTGGTGATAATGCAGCCCGGCCTGAAGAACATATTAGCCTAGATTAACTTATTATCTTTGAGATGAACTTCAGAACTGTTTCCATTCAGTGGAGAAAAGAGGATGAGATCACAGCATACAAGATGAGGCAGGGCTGGGAGAGCAGCAACTAGGCACCCCAGGAGGAAAAACTCATTCAGATGGTGTCAGTTCTGCTGTCTCTTCTGGGGTTGCTTGCATCCTGAGGTCCTGACTTCTCTTTTCCTACTTTTAGTTCTTTCTCTGTTGCGGTAGGCAGAGTAATGTGGTTCCTCCTCCAAGACGTCCTCATTCTCATTCCTAGAACCTGTGACTGTGTTACCTTACATGGCAAAAGGGCCATTGTTAATGTGACTTAAGTTGAGGATTTTCAGATGGAGGATTATTCTGGATTTTCTGGGTGAACCCAATGTAATTACAAGTGTCCTTACGAGTGAAAGAGGGACGTAGGCAAGTCAGAGAAGAAGAGCTGTTGGCAGAAGCAGGAATGTGACACAGCCAGGATCCAGGGAATGTGGGCAGCCTATAGAAGCTGGAAAAGTCTCCCTTTAGAAAGAACGCAGTTCTGCCATCACCTTGATTTTAGCTCCATAAGACCTATTACAGACTTCTTACCTCCAGAACTGTAAGAGAATAAATGTATGTTGTTATAAGTCACTAAGTTTGTGGTCGTTTGTTACAGCAGCTGTAGGAAATGAATACACCTCTCTTCACTTGATACCTGTGACCCATGAGGCCACCCCTTCCCCCATCCACCACCATCCTCCACCATCAAGTCTGTTCAGAGTCTCTGATTCAGTGGTTGATGCTGGGATACTGTCTTAGGGTCAAAGCCGTACCAGAGCTAGAAGTGGAATGCAAGCGACATCTCAAGAAAAAGTAAGAGGAACAGAGGGCCTGTGGTCATCAAGTCTGAGGCACACCACCAGCAAAGTAACAGAAAGAAGGGGAGGCGCATCGCCAGAGAAGAACACTAACCACTGCGTGCAGGAATGGAGAAGCTGGGATGGGGTGTGGGGCACGGACAGCCAAGAACATTTCAGCGTGACTGAGAGAAGTGTTTTTTGTTGGGTTCCATAACCTGTGACCCAATTATGAAGGTACAGGGATATTATCCCTCACTGTTAAAACATCTTTAGGTGAATGTTTTCAACAAACAGAAAATGAAAAGAATCAAGAAATGAGAGCTTAAGGAAACAATTATGTCTCTATATATACACAAGCATATTTTTGTTTTAATAGTTGATGGAGGCTTATATTATACCCCAAAGCGCCTATTGAAACATATTTTAAAAACTTTATTTCCCATTTGAAAATGACACAGACCTAAACTCTACAAAAGATCAGCTAAAGTGACTTGAATTAGTCCCATAAATACTGTAAAGGATTTGCTTTTGCTTTTTAAAAATACGTGTTTTGAGTTTTTTAAAATGTCTTTGGATTTTAAAGCATTTCTCAAGGGTGTACAATAATATATCATTTTTAAAGAACTTTTATCTTTATTAGGGCCTCACCACCACCTTAAAAGGCAGCTTGGGAAAGCACGATTGTCACCATTTTGCAGGAAACTGAGGTCCAGAGAGGTAACGGGACTTGCCGGAAGACATAAACTTGTGGGTTGGTGAAACTTAAATTGTAACAGATATTATTACCTATTATTACCTCATTAAATCCTCACAGCATGAGATGAAGCCATAAATGATGTATTATTTCATTTTAGCATTGGGGAAATTAAAGCCAAATTGGTGAAGCAGCATTGCTAGGAAAATACAGCAACGTGGAAGAGTCTGTGTCTAACTGCCTTTTTCATTCCTAAGTACCTGAGATGTCAAAGTTTTTTTCTTCCCTTTTAAGCCACAGTTTGTAAGATGCCTCCTCTCTTCTTCCAGAACTAAATCCCAATTAAAATGCTGATAGAGGATTCAGAAAGGGAGTTCAGTGGCCTCTGCTCAGCTGAAAGGCCCACAAAATTACCAAGGAGACAGGCTCTGGGACATTGCCTGCATGACCCTTCCCCTGATTAATTGCAGTAACTGCCGTGTCCCTTTCACAAGCACTGACTCTGCAGATGATGGGAGTTTCTGAAGTCATTCAGAACACGGTCAAGTGAGGAGGCCGGAGCGAGGCCTGAGGTATGGATGGCGCTGTGTGTCAAAAACTGGAAGGGAAAGATTCCACTCGTTCACAGGCAGCTGTTCCTTGGGTTACCACAGATCCTATTCAAAAGAATATCAATTCAAGAAGCCAGCTCTTCCTCAAGTCCTCAAGTTGGACCCCCTCCCTGAGAGAAAATGGAGGGGTCTGTATGGTATCACCTCAGCACTTAACAAAGCACGTTCCTTGGAACACTGGTCCTGCTAGGGGGCCTGGGAAAGGGAATCCTGTGGTAAAATAGGTTAAAAAATTCTACCACTATTTCCTCACTGTTTAGATTCCAAAATGTACCAAAATATGTGAAAAGCTTTGTTTTGCTGTGAAGAAACCTTTTCCAAACTTACTGAATCATAGAACACCCACCCCCCTGCCGCCATATAAAAACAAATACAAACATAATGTGGGAAACTTTTCCTTAATTCATCATTAGGGTTTTTCACTCTAAAAATTTTTTTTAGTAGGATTTCAGAAGAAAGATGATAAGGCAAAAAGGAGAAGGGGTGAGATTCTTGAGATTCTATTGCTCCCTAGGAATGAAAATCATAAAATGTCTCCAGGCCTTACATTGTCAGTCTGTAAGATATGTAGCGTTTTCCTCAACTCACAGTGTTAAGAATTTTGAACTTCTAATCAAACTTTACTGAAGTGATATAAAATTAAACAAACAATCAGAACACTTTAAACCGTTGAGGAGGAAAGTGAGACAAGATTATTTTTTAGAAACGACTTTAGTAAACAGTATCTAATACTTTGCACACTTAAGAGACCAGATCAGATAATCAACAAGGACCTACTGTATAGCACAGGGAACTCTACTCAATATTCTGTAATAACCTATATGGGAAACGAATCTGAAAAAGAATGGATATATGTATAACTGAACCACTTTGCTGTACACCTGAAATTAACATGACATTGTAAATCAACTATACCCCAATATAAAATAAAAATTAAACTAAAAAAATAATAAAAGGCCAGATCATAGTAGTCTTCGTGTTTTCTTCAAATCTTTGATAGAAGTTAGCATTTTAATCCCCTACATTAGGTTGTGTATAGAATTTAGAGAGACAACCGGCATTTTTTAATAGCTAAAAAAAAGACCCCTGAAGGATGAATGATGTGAAAACCATGAGAATATAGACAGTTTGTTTTCTCACAACCTAAATACATTGAGTTACTTTACAAAGGCCAGTCTCATGAGAGAAGCAAAAATGTATTTACTTAACTGCTATATATAGGATAACATGGAAAATATATTTCTTGGGATACTGAGCTGCCTGCCAAAGATTGTCTGCATATGTCTACTATTATTCAAATTAGGTAGTTTAAAAAATAACAAGTAGTTTAGAAGAACAAGTAATTCAGTAAGATTATACTCTTAATTTACATCTTTTGATACTTTCCTCCCATCTCATTTGCTGGGGGTTAAGGAAGGCACGGTGTGTGAAGAAAGCTTGTGTATACTTCATTGTTTTTTTTTGTTTGTTTTTTTGTTTTTTTGCGGTACGCGGGCCTCCCACTGTTGTGGCCTCTCCCGTTGCGGAGCACAGGCTCCGGACGCGCAGGCTCAGCGGCCATGGCTCACGGGCCCAGCCACTCCGCGGCATGTGGGATCTTCCCGGACCGGGACACGAACCCGTGTCTCCTGCACCGGCAGGTGGACTCTCAACCACTGCGCCAGCAGGGAAGCCCTACTTTATTGTTTTTGAAAGACGACTTTATTCGCTAGATAGTTTAACACCCACCCTGAATTAATACTAGATAGAAATATGCAATAAACACATCCATATTTGCCTTGTATTATGTTGAAGTATTTAAAATAAACCCCTCAAGACACAGACTCAGAAAGTTTGAGGGTAATATTTTTGTTCAGGCTTAATCATAGAAAAGTAATACAGAATGTGTTAATTCAAACTTTTCTTTTCAACTTCTAGTGCTTCCCAATTGCTAACAGGATGAAATGAGAATCCCATGCCTTTCCATTTAAGATCCACCACAATCTGTTTTCTCCCTTAGTTCCTGTGGGTCTGAAGGATCTAGTCTTTGTTCCAGCCAGCATCCCTGGGACATATATTCCTCCTGTCTCCACTGCTGTGCCCATGCCTCTCCTCTCCGATCTCACCTCTAGCCATCTGAAATCCATTACTGTTATTAGAGGTCAAAACATTTGCCCCAGGTCACCAAGCAAGGAATGGAAAAAGCTACAATTCAAAACCAGGCACTGGTTTGTAGAACCCATAGTCAATCACTCCACTGAATTTCTGAAATGTTAAAAGGGCTTTTACCATTTCTAAAATGCTGAAATGCTAATAGATCTGGACTTGAATCCTCGTTCTGTGTTTCCGATGTGGATGAGTTTCAGGTAGATATTTGATGTCTCTAATCATTATAAAACAGGAATTATAATAAACCTTCACACAAAGATTCCGGAAAAGGTTAAATAAGATGATTAGCAATTGGTTCAGTCCTTGGTCTGGACTGTAGTGAGTACCCAGAAAATGTCAGCAGTTATTTTTACGTCCTTATAGTGTCATATATATATAGATGCTATATGGTTATATATATATATCAAATTCCTTCTTTCTTTCCTTCCTTCCTTCTTTCCTCCCTCCCTCCCCCCTCTCTCCCTCCCTCCCTCCCTCTCTCCCTCTTTCTCTCTCTCTCTCTCTCTCTCTCTCTCTTTCTTTCTCTCTCTCTCTCTCTTTCTTTCTTTCTTTCTTCTACCCTCCCCAACAGATTGTATGAATCTTGAGGGGCAGAAAAAATTTTTATTCATTTTGTTAAATCTGCCTAGAGTTCCAAGAACAGTTCTTGAACTTGACGGGTGCTAAATATGTAATTTTGATTGATTGGTATTAAATCGTCCTTTATTCTTTGTGTTAAAAGTTTCTGGCTGCTTATTAAGGACACTACCATTAAAGACTTATGTAATATAATAGCTACTTATCCTATTATAAAATGGATACTTCTCAATAACATAGACATTTTAAGTAATCCTTTGGTATTTAGTTAACATTCAGTAAATATTTTTAAATGTACCTTTCTTGTAATCCTTTGGTATTTAGTTAATATTCAGTAAATATTTTTAAATGTATCTTTCTCTGACAAATAAGGTAGCCTAACAGCTTTTATGTTTTAGACCTTCAATCTTTTTTTTATGCCACAGGAAGTGTTTTGTTAATATTTTTTCCTAGAAGAGCTGGTATGGTAAATTAATTTAGTATTCACATGGATAGACACCACATGCACTTTTCTAGGTGTTTCACTATCCTTTAGCTTTAGCTAATGGGCACTTAAAGTCTTGCTGATTTTTTCCCCAAAGACTCATAGTCATCTATAACATTCTTGAATAATTGGGCTTTAAGTGGAAATTAACAGGGTTGTCTACTTGCAGAAATATTTGTACTAGTTTAAATCTGAAATTTCTATAACCCTAAAGATATCAAGTTTTGAAATTCTCCTCTAAAAAGTTGAAAGTTAATATGTGACTTTCATATTATTTCATTTCATAAAATGACTTGGGTTTTGTTATTAGAAGTTATTTACAAAAGTCCTACTTTATAAAAATACTATTCGGTATCACTGTAGTTTTTACATTAAAACAATAACAACAACACCTGGAACCTAAAAACTGCTGCCAGAATAAATAAAATATATCGCTAAGACTTTTCAAGAGGCTTTATTTTAAGATATGCTCATTTCAAAGTCACCCCTTCATATCCCCTCTAAAGCCATTTCCCTTTCTTTAGATCAGCACGTCCATGTTGACACTGATTGTCTAAGAATAGGCTGACAATCATTTGTAAAATATAGTCTTTCATGTATCCAACTTTTTAAAAAATCTACCTCAGGATTTCCTGCAGTGGTGAGTGGCTTTGGGTAGAGAGGGATTGGACTGTTTCCTCACCATGTAGCCCTTCTCCACTCTGGGATTGTTTCTAGCTAATGGTAGGTGAATAAATGATGGTGGGTGGGAGAGAGAAGAAGGCAGGGGAATATTTCCAACTAATGTCTACCAATTCACAGGAAATATATATTTTTTCTCTTCTTTGTTTTAGGAGGAATGGCCACCGGACTCCAAGAGCAAAATATCGGTAACCACATATTTGTCATCTCTTATATCGTCTTCTCTAATACCCACAGCAACCCTTGTGAATTTGTTATGGTTACCCTCATTTTACAGATGATGAAACTAAAACTAAAAGAAGTTAGTTTACGAAGATCACACATGAGTCAATGAAAGAATTATGACTTTAATGGTGGTCTTTGACTTTAAGAGTGATGTCCTTTCTACTCTGCATATTACCTGAGCTCGTCCATAGAAGTGGAAAATAAAACCATTGGCAAATTAATGGATACATCCTTAATGGTATTAATAATTGTGCTACATTATAATGTCATAACAGACAAGCAGTGTACCTAAATGGTTGAAGTTAGCATGACTTCTAAACATAGCCATGCTTAGTATTTTTGGCACTTGGAGGAAAGAAAAAAAAAACACGGAGCAGATTAAGAAGCTCCTAAGATATATTTCTGGATCTGTCACTCACTGTCTGAATTTGGGAAACTGAAGGCTACAAAATTTCGTTTTTCCACCATCTTATCAGAGCCTACTGATTGTAAAGTCTATGCATTGCAAAGTAAGCTGGAGCATGGGCTCATTTCCTTTAGGACAGCTTAGTTAAATCAGAGAGCACCTGCCTGCACCCATTACTCAGTTTTAGCTAAGGATCTTTCTTTTTAGTGTTCTGGTAGTGTTTTTCTCTTAATCCGTAAGGAAAGTGAAAATGTCCAGACTTTGTGGAGAACAGGTCAACCAGCGTTGTTGCTAAGAAATATCAGAAAGAGGTTTGCTTTGACGAATTAACATCTTGATTTCCGTGCCTCCACCCTCCTCCCTACACACACGTTAAGTCCTCCTTGGTCCCCCTTTTCTAGATCCTTTAGTGAGAACTAGAGCCTTCCTCTTGTTCTTTAAACACTGCCCTGAAGCATCCAAAAATTCTTTCAATTCCCAGACTATTTTAACTTGAAAGAGACACCCCCATCCCTTAATACAGACCCAGATTCAACATACATTTTTGGTAAAGAGCCAGATTGTAAATGTTTTCACCTCTGGGGGCCAGATGGTCTCTGTCACAAATACTCAATATGCAAATTGTAGTATGAAAGCAGTCACAAACAATATGTAAACAAATGAGCATGGCTGTGTTTCTTTCTTTTCTTTTTTTTATTTTGGCTGTGTTTCAATTAAACTTTTTTGAAACAAACGCAAATGCATTTGGCTCAGGAGCCATAGTTCGATGACCCCTGATACAGACTATCTCCCTCATTACACTGTGTTCTAGAGTCAAAGAAACAAAGAGGAAAAAATTAAAACTGGCATCTGGTCTTGATCTAGTCAATATCTGAGCACCAACAACACGCTAAGTCCTAAGCCCCGTGCTGCAGATTTAGTGGTGAATAACGCAGAGCTGGATTCTGGATTCATGCTCCTTCCTTTCCTTTTCCCAGGCGGAGAGCAGGATTATCTTGGCACAGGATGGCAATATCCTAAATTAGTAATTCATTTCTTTTGCAATAGTATACATGCTCTGCCAACAAAGCCTTGGGTAAACTTGCAAACTAAACAAGGTTACCTATCCACATCCCTTCTCAATCTTATCTTGTGCCTTATCTCTCACCTCCCAGACAATCAACACCCTTGCGCTATGGCTCTGCGTCTTCTCTCCTCCTTCCTCTACACTCCACACTCTTCCTCCTCCACGTTCTCCCCTCCCTACAATTTTCTTGATCTATTCGACACAAACACAATGTCCCTAGAGTCTTGAACGTCACAAATTAAACTTACTAACACCGTGGTACAAAGGATGCAGATTTTCTTGTTTAAAAGGCAAGCTTGTGAACCCTAATTCTACTGTAGCTGGCCATAAAGTAAGTATGATCAAGTGTGCATCTCCACATTTTGCCTAAACTGTCAGAGTTTAAAGCCATCTTTTCTGGGCTCAATAGAAATTAAGCTGAATCCCGAATAAGGAGAGCCTCCAGCGGTGTTTTCAGTTTTCTGGAAGAAGAGAGAAAAGAGAGCAGAGGTGCTTATTATGGGAGGTACAGGCAGTCCAAGTCCTACCTTGCTGTGCCAGCTCTAACAGAAGGTATGTGACAGGTTAATTTAGGCTGGTGCACACCTTACTGGGAAGTAGGCACTAATATAGGAAAGTGGAATTAAATATTTAAGTACGTCAAAATAAAAATTTGAATCGTCCCCGCCGCCTTCTCATTTCTTCTGTCCTAATTTTTTGAAGGTGGCTTTTGTCCAGAGATCTAGGTAGTCAACTCTGACTCATTCGTAAATTCGAATGCCTTTTGGACTACAGTGTAAGTATTGAGCAACTGATGACTGGGTTATTTTAGATGAGAAATAAAAACTTAAGTGAATATTTATGAGTGAATAGAAAAATATCACAAGAAATTTTTGTTCATAGAAAAAGGAGGTGAGATTCTGTACTAGTCTGAAAAGAAAAGGCAACGGTAATAGTTTAAGGGGACAGAGGAATAATGATGTATATAAAACAAGGAAGGAAGTCTATAAAATTCAATCAACTTCTATAGGCTTGTTTGGTACAAAATATCAGGGATGCTTGGAGTAGCTCTGCATTTCAACAAACATAATGGATCTTGGTCTTCAGGCTACTCCAGTGCATTTATTTTCTCTAGAGAGTTGTTTTTATAGCCCAAGGAACTGGTCTAAAAAGAGATGGGGTTACTTAAGAAGTGATGATTTGGACTTCCCTGGTGGCACAGTGGTTGAGAGTCCGCCTGCCGATGCGGGGGACACGGGTTCGTGCCCCGGTCCGGGAAGATCCCACATGCCGTGGAGTGGCTGGGCCCGTGAGCCATGGCCACTGAGCCTGCGCGTCCGGAGCCTGTGCTCCACAACGGGAGAGGCCACAACAGTGAGAGGCCCGCATACCGCAAAAAAAAAAAAAAAAAAAAAAAAAAAGTGATGATTTACTCTTTAGTCCTGGAAGGGCTATAATGGCTTGGAAGTCTAATCTGTATCTGGCTTTACTGAATGGATTCATCTCTTGATAAACATGTTCTTTGGACAGCAATGAAATGACTGGGCTAATTATGATGTCAGTTGACACTGGTGGTATAAAGGCATCTTAAAGTTGGATTCAGACCAGCTGCAGCAAAATGGGGACCACATTGAAAATAAAAATTCATCAGGATCTTCTCTCCAGAGGTGTAGGGACTCTCACCTCTGCTCCTTTCTAATATCTACCTCATTTTCCCTCACTATGTGAATAAGGGTTACTGGCCATTTTTGTGCTATCGACGCCCTTGGACCTTTGAAAAAAACTATGGAATCCTTCTCAGAAAATGATTCCAATGTATAAAATACATTATATAGGATTAAACAGGAAATGAAATATATTAAAACATACTTATGAAATATTAATTTTAAAATTTATTTGTTTAATTTAAATGTTTGCAATGTATTACTGTATATGTTTCTTTACAATATAGTCAGTTAGAAGATCTGGCAGTGTGTCAATAACTACCATAATTCCCAAATATGTATAAATTTTTTAGGGTTCTGATATAAAAAATATTTGTAAGTTTTACTGGAAATAAAATCATAGTTACTGCTAATATTACTGCTGTTTTGCCTAAATTCATATTAGAGCTAGAGGCTAGTGAAAATCAATGTAATTTTTTTCCTTCCAAGTTCATGAGCTCCTTGAATTTTATCCCTGGATCATCACTACTTGGGCTCAGGTTAAGAAATGCTTCTATTTTCTGTCTTCCTTTTTATCTCTGTAGAAATTGGGAATTGGTGGGCTAGCCTAACAGCTGTACATTCCCAGATCCAGAGCCCCCAACAATGGTCATATGTCTAACTGTCCCAATGCCAAATCCCTTGGAGAGTTAATGTGATGGAAAGGGGCCAGATATCCATTCCTATTCCCTAAAATAATGGAAGAGTGGATGCAAAACATCCTGTAAGGCAAGCATATCCTTGGTCCACTCTTTTGGGGAGCAAGGACCAAGAGACTTTTCAAAGATAGGATATGTATAAGGCAGACATCTCAAAAAGAACCTTTACAGATACAGGTTTGAGACCTTTAAAAGCAATTGAAAATTCCTTTGCACTGCTTTACAAATATAATGAAGGATTTCTTCTGAGGGTGAAGAGTCATCACTGCTCATAAAGAAGAAAAGCTGTCTGTGTTGTGTACAAATAAAAGTATGGGTATTTTAAGTATGATATGACACTGTTCAATGGAACTTTCTGTGGTGAAGAAACTGTTCTCCATCTGCAGTGTACAGTATGGTAGCCACTAGTCACATGTAGTTATTGAGCAATTGAAGTATGGCTAATATGACCCAGGGAGTGAATTTTAAATTTTATTTAATTTTAAGTAGTTAAATTTTAAATTTATATAGCCATATGTGGTTAGTGGCAACTGGGATGGATACCCAGGTATAACCTGTTAAATAGTGCATCTCCATCACCTTCCTATAAACACTCCATAACACTCCAGCCAAACCAGCAAAGAACTCCTACCCTTCTGCTGCTGACCTTTTCTGTGGTTGTTTTCCCAGCCAGGCACACACTCATGGTTTCTATTTCTTTAGGTCATTCCATACTTTATATGCCTAACTCATATCCCACTTCCCCTGGAAGTCTTCTATTTTCAACCTAGCCTCTGAAGGCATCTATTGCTGTATTCGTAATTGGGATAAATCATATGCAACTTTGTATTGAAATTTATCTTTTAAAAAGTGTTTAAAGTTTACCTTCAAGTAGAGTATAGGCCTTTCTGGAGGAAGGAACAATTTCTCACATCTCTTTAAGTAGTCTAATCTTTGTATAAAAGTGTTCAATGCAATTTTGTTAAAGATGAGGTCATCAGGTGTTTGGAGAAGCAGATGATGAAAATAAAAACATAAATTCACTAGAGCAAGGATGCCTGAAAGTAGAGAATCACTATGTAGAAAGAGATCACTGAAATATTTTAGAGTGAAGAGAGACCAAGAATTCATTTGGTGTTGTGTTTAAGCAAATAAAATATTCTCCTTTCATGGATGAGACAACCAAGTTCTAACAACACTGAATAATTTAACCAAGGTCATATGCCAATGAAGGATGGAAGGGAAACTTGAACAAAGATCTCTGACATTTAGCAGTGTCTCCAGAGCAGGATGCTAGAAAGACTGGGGAACTCTGAAGAAGAAAGAGAGAGGGGTCAATAGAAAGAATAGGATAGAGAAAGGGAGATTCATGAAAAGAAATACAAGAGAAGGTTTATAATGGATATCCTTGGTCTGCTCAGATCACCAAAAAGCTAAGAGGTAATTTCCACAAAGGTAAAGAAATTCAAAATATCCTTCTAATTTTAAAATCTCCTAAGTTACCTGACTAGATTGAATGAACACAGAAATCCAGGCATAACAGCTAGATATCCTTCCATGCTCGATGGTCTCTTTCATCTGATGGAGCCTTGGGGTGCATGTTGCATTGCACATTTGCATGCCAGACTGCAGTGAACTGAGTGTGGTTGGGAAACCGTGCCACAGGAGAAAATATTGACAGCATTTCCTATAAGATTTTGACATGAAAATTAGAGAAAGTGTTAGAAAAAAAAAAATTGTCAGCATTAGGCATGCAGTGCATCAAGGAGAAATCACACTTCTTCCTATCTTCTAGGCAATAGCAGCATCATAGAGAGAAGATAAAATTCAACATTGCATAAGCATTAGTATAAAATTCAACATTGCATAAGCATTAGTATAATCGTTCCCATATACCCACTGGACTCATTTCTACAACTACATCAAAGCTATCCTATCAGACATGACCCATTTCTTTTCATAGAATAGAGATAGCTAAGAGACAGAAGAAGAAAACTCTAAGGGAGATGAGTAGATAGATCCATGTTTCGAGAAAGGAGACTCAACAATCAAAGAATTGTGCCATGGATGCCCTTGATTTACTAAGAATACCCATAGGCTAAACAAAGCACTGATTAAAGCATTTAGACTAAGGTATGGTTACTACACAAAGTCATTCTCAACCTTTAAATTGGGAGAATATGCTCAGTAATCCCTGAATGTAGCCAGTATTTGAATATTCTTACTGAATACCTACAACATTGTACTAAGACCCTCAAATAGCAAGGCTACTTCACATGATGCCAAAGCCAGTGGGGTTTTCATGTGTTGCAGCTTATTTTTCCTCCTTCATAATAGATTGGGCAATTTTCAAGTCATTCCATAAGCACTTGATAAAATGTCCAATCATCCTTGATGTGGATATGTCTGAAAAGCCAGATTTCAAAACCAAAAGAGTATCTTGGGGCAGAATATACTTAAATGGATACGAAATGCCTTCATCTACCAAGAGGAGCCATTAGTTAAGAGAACCAACCTATGGATGGTATTGATGGAGAATAATTTCCAACGGAGAGTCAATGGAGAGTGCATATGTTAGAGAAAAAGTAAAATTAAAAATGTGACCAACTGAGGTGATCATGCCTGTGTACTGCAAATCTGGTGCTGTGCTTTTAGGACAAGTATTAGGATCATTTTGATAAAAGTATTAGCAACATGCATTATGTGCTTATAAAAAGTGCCAAGGTACTTTGCTAAATCTTTTAAGGATTATTACATTTAATCCCTGAAATGATCTTAAATATGGATTATTTCTATTATTATTTTATAGATGATGAAACTGAGGCAAAATAATTAGGTAAGTTGTCCATAATGTATGGGAAGGAATGGGGCTAGAATTCAAAACCTGATAGGCTTATTCTAAGTATTCTTAACCACCATGCTATAATTTATATCTTGAATACATCAGTACAATAATCCAATTTTGGGCTTCCCTGGTGGCGCAGTGGTTGAGAGTCCGCCTGCTGATGCAGGGGACGCGGGTTTGTGCCCCGGTCCGGGAAGATCCCACATGGTGCGGAGCGGCTGGGCCCGTGAGCCATGGCTGCTGAGACTGCGCGTCTGGAGCCTGTGCTCCGCAACGGGAGAGGCCACAGCAGTGAGAGGCCCGCGTACCGCCAAAAAAAAAAAAAAAAAAGAAAAAAAAATCCAATTTTTATCAAACTTAAATAATATACAAAGCCTTATTAGAGGAAAAAATCGTGTGAGATTCTCCATTTTGAGAAACACTATTTCAACACCTAAAGTCATGTTCTATGAAAGAAGCCATTATGGACTGAAAATTTGTATCCTCCCCCAAATTCGTGTATTGAAGCTCCAACCTCCAGTGTGACTGTGTTTGGAGATAAAACCTCTAAGGAAGTAACTGAGATTAATTAAATGAGGTCTTAAGGGTGGAGCCCTCATCCAATATAGTTAGTTACAGTAAAAGACACCACAGGGAGAAGGCCAGTTGCAAGTAAGGAGACCCCTTAGCAGAAATCAAATGAGCCAGCACCTTAATTTTAGACTTCTAGTTTCCAGAACTATGAGAAAATAAATTTCTGTTGTTTAAGCCACCCAGCCTGTGGTATTTTGTTAAGACTGCTGAGCCGACTAAAACGTAAACTTTAAATTTTTCCTTCAAAGAAGGAGTTAAGTGTTTAAAACCTGAAAAATGATTTTTAAAGATAGCCACTGAAATGCAAATCTAAAATTAAAAACTTTTCACAGAACTCATACCCCTTTCCCCTTTTAAAAACATGTCCTTGAATTCCAGTGTTTGTGAATCTTCCAAAGGACAAAACTTGGGCTAACTATTGCCACAGATCTTGTCAGTAAGTGTTTCATATTATTTTGTCTACATTCAAAAATTAATATAGACCAATTATTTGTAAGTAATGGAGTAAAGAAGTGCCATACGCAACATCATTTTTGAATGTTTCAGATAAGAATCCTCTCTCTTTAGGAAAACAGAACAAAGTTCTTATGAAGAATGGAGTGTCATATTTAGTTAACATAAAGATAAATTCAGAGAACAATTTTTAAAGTGTACACTTCCCTTTCAGTTTGCACAGATAGATGAATATATAGTTACTGCATCATCCATTAGAATATTCGATTTCCTCATTAAATGGAGATGATGTTAGCGTTGTATATAAGTGGCCATTATGAACATCGAAGGAGGTAATCCATGTGAAGCCTTGAAAACTAAGTTCTACTGAAGTGTCAGGTCAATCATTATTATTAAGTTGTTTGCTCTAAGTGACCAATATCACATTTTGAATTTAAATCATGTGGTACTTTACTGAAAGGAAGTCATAACCATGTGAGTTTAGGAAACAAATGTAACACTTCTTGAATGCCCGTGCCTAGTATTTTCACTTTATGGAGCACGCTATTAAGTATGGCTTAGTGACAAAACCATCCATAATAAATATGAATTTTGCTAAAGGTCTAATAGAATATCATAAACCAGCCTGACAAAGGATCTGTGCTATGGTAAAGTGGATTGTAGAATTTATAATAGTTATAATAGTGTAATAGTTTAATGCAGCAGATTTCTGCAGAAAGAAGATATTTAATTTCAATTCAACTTGCAGATAGCAAGCACCTGCCATGCGGAAGGCACTGTGCTGGCTTCTGAGTCACAGTGACAAAATGGTTATGTATCTGCTGTTGGTTGTTTTATATGATGAGATTTGGTGGTGGCAGAGAGGTGGTTTTTGTACAGGCATTTAGATCAAAGGTCCCAGGTAACTGGCCTGAAGCATTGGTTGAAGGGAATAAATTCAGAGAACAAGATAGAGAGTTTAAAGAATATAGTGGAATATTATCCTTATATACTGACTTAAGGGACAATATTGGATTGTCAATCACAGACCCATTCTTTTTTTTTTTTTAACATGTTTATTGGAGTATAATTGCTTTACAATGGTGTGTTAGTTTCTGCTTTATAACAAAGTGAATCAGCTATACATATACATATATCCCCATATCTCTTCCCTCTTGCGTCTCCCTCCCTCCCACCCCCCCATCCCACCCCTCTAGGTGGTCACAAAGCACCGACCTGATCTCCCTGTACTATGCGGCTGCTTCCCACTAGCTATCTATTTTACGTTTGGTAAGTGTCCATCATCGGATGAATGGATAAAGAAGATGTGGCACATATATACAATGGAATATTACTCAGCCATAAAAAGAAATGAAATTGAGTTATTTGTAGTGAGGTGGATGGACCTAGAGTCTGTCATACAGAGTGAAGTAAGTCAGAAAAACAAATACCATATGCTAACACATATATATGGAATCTAAGAAAAAAAAAAGTTCATGAAGATCCTAGGGGTAAGACGGGAATAAAGACAAAGACCTACTAGCGGACGGACTTGAGGATATGGGGAGGTGGAAGGGTAAGCTGTGACAAAGTGAGAGAGTGGCATGGACATGTATACACAGGCCCATTCTTTACATATACAGTTCATGCAGCAAGCAGTGATCTTTGCTTTCTGGTTCTTGATACACAAAGCGCCCAGTATCAATAATGATGCACTGACGATCTAACAGAAGAGCCATTTACAAACGTTTTTTCTTTTCATGCTTAATGCTGAGTCTAAGGGGTATGTTAAATCTGGCTCTTGTGCAACTATTCCAGGTTTTCTGCAAAAAAGGAAGGAAATTCCTTTCAATGGGAAGAGAAATGAAAGAAGAACAAATTTAAAAATGATTTTTGCTTAGGTGTGTGTTTAACTTCTGTATTGTCATCTTTCTTTTACAGCCGGAACACATACTTTGTTTTTAGGATCCTATCATCAGCAGGCTGTTTTGAAGGTCTTGAACGTCTTCAAAGTTCTGATGGCTGGTTTTTGTGCATTTTTGACTTCCAGGTTAGCGGGGAGGGTGCCTGAATGGGCTGTTTCATCCACCATTGCCATGGTTTTCATCATTGTGTTTGGTTTTCAATCAAAGTGCATTAAATTGCATCAAGCAGATCTAAGTGAGTAAATATATTCTCCGAATTAAAAAAAAAAAAAAAAAAACAACTCATAGGGTTGGTTGATTTCAAAATACTGAGTGCCCTAAATCCATAATTATAATGAAACCTACCAGTTTTGTTAAAGGAAAGAGTTAATGATGTAGGGTTCTTATGCCAGGAAAGGGTGGAAAAAAAAAGTTTTTTTTTCTATATCTGTCAATTGAAAATATGTGGTGTTGTAGCTGAAACATGAATATTTTAAAGTAACAGCAAATGCCTGTAATTCTTCTTGGCCAGCAGCTCCAGGCATGTCCTTTACTGGCAATGAACCACATGCAGGGAGAGGCTATCTCACCGTGCCAAGGAGTTAATTATACTCACTTAGACTCTCAGGACTTAAGTGTCTTTATTATAAGCCCCCCACCTCCCGTTTTTGCATAAAGTGGAGCAAATTTCATTTCTCATCAAATCGTTTTGTTTCGAGCAGGGGCCATTTTCTTTTTTCTCTTTGTATTCATGAGTAAATGTTTGTAAAATCAAATCAAAGAATAATAACGTTCTAACTTATGTTCCTCTTGCACTTTCATATTATTTTTCCTGGGGTTCATAGTGTAAACACAGCCCCAAACCCAGGGGGGCACAATTCCCAGCAGTGTGGTGGAGTTGGCCACCGGGTTCTCCAAACTATCTTTAGTTTATAGAGTTTATACATTAAAGAAAATAAATGCAATTGAGAATGCCTAATGGAACTTTCTGGCGCATGCTACAGGAGGATACTTAAATATAGTATGATAAAAAATTAAAACCGATTTATCAAAATGACAAAACATTTGGTAATTTGGAACACTCTTAATGTCCATTTAAAGTGCAATGGTCAGTAATTTATTCCATTTTGGAGATTTCAAGTTATCAGCATTTAGTGCAATTTATAGCTCATGCTTAATTTTACTATTATTTACTTTAGCAAATGGGAGAGTCTTACTTTGCAAAAAAAAGTGCTGATTCTCAACTTGTGGAGTACCTCAGTGTAGCAGATTCGGTGTGGAAAACAAATTGACAGCTTGCTACCACCAAAGTCAAGTTTCAAATTTATTTTATATAAGCTTTTAGATGTGTGGCTCTCATACTTGAGTATCTTGAAGAACCAACAAGGGAGCTTATTAAAAATGCAAATTCCTGCCTTCTAGCCCCAGGGATTCTGACCAAAAGGTTTGGAATGGGGCCAAGTAATCTGCACTGATTTTTAACAATCACCCATAAATGAGTCTGTTCCTAGGATACATTTTGGTAAATACTCTTTGAGATAGAAAAATCTGTGCTTTTTGTACACAATGTCATTTTATATATGAACTACTGATTAGTAGTACAGGAATCCTAAAACTAATTAAGGTGTTGATTAGATTCAATTTGGGGGATTTACAAGATCTGTTAAAAATTCAGTTTGGAAAATTGTTCCATTTTGTATTGACATTATAAATTGTGTCACTAAGACCAAACCAAATTAATCAAATCAATAATTCATTTAAAAGGCTCCGGTATACACTCAAAGCTATAAATGTTAAATGTGTGAGGTGTATTTTCTTCTATTAAATAATACAATTCATGGGGAAATACAGATGGTGAAACATGTCATCAGAAAATTAACTATAACAAGCAGCTGATATTCATATACACTGCAAAGAATAAGTTGATTTATTGAAAATGATATTCTGTTGGGTTCCAAAGACTTCCTAAAGAATATGGCTTTAGGGAGTAACCACAATGCTGAGGTCTCATTCTGGTCATGTATTGAGATCATTATTATGGAACAGAAACCTCACTGTGGATATTCCAGTTTTAGAAATGAGCATATTCTAAATAACGTCATTTAAAATGATAACTCCATTTTTTTCCATTAAAGAGCTAGAGCTGGTGTCATTATAAAAGAATGGTTTGCACAGTAAAGGAGATAAACCATGTCCTTTTCACAGATAAGAGTGAAGGTCCAGTGAGCCTCCTGAAGACATTTATTCAATCTTGAAATATCTCCCCAAACAGAAAAGTTGCTTTTAAAGGAATGCTAGAAGTCAAGCAGTAGATACCATCTTAGATGTGAAATGACGTTCTAAGCAGAAATTACAAGAAGACTTCTCCGTGGTCCTGTATATTCCAGAGAACATACAGGAGAATCAATTGATTACAGGCAAAAATGAAATATCACACATGACCTCAGGACATGACAATGTACATAGACCATTTAACAGAATGAGCAAACAAATGAGGTTCCAGGAAAGGAGAGGCAGAAGAGGAAATAAATCCACACACCATCCAGGTTTAAAGCCTCAGAGCAAAGGTTTATATCTCCAGCTGTTGGCAGATTTTGGCAGAGAAGACAGCTCCTGGGTGATGAGTGACAAGTTGAAGGAAAGAAGAAAGTGACAGGCAGTTTCTAAGGAATTTGCGACCCAAGGCATTCCTGGTCCCTGAAGATGATAGTGACTATAACAGGGACCTTTAGCGGTTTCATTTTTTCTGATGTGCCTTTCTGAATTTTAAGAACCCAGAGCAGAAGAACAAGAAAATTCAGTTAAGACCTAGTTTTACATCCATTATCCAGGCAAAAGGCCACAGAATCAAACCCACTGAGGCTGTTTATGTTTGCCAAATGAACTATTTGAAATATTAAAATGACATCAATACAGGTTTCTGGAGAAGCTCACTGACATTAATGGCAGTGCCAAAAATGTAACGCAAACTTCTAAACATTTGTCATGTTTAGGAAGTTCCATTTTTTCAGTTCATTTCCACAGAGCAGGAGAAAGGAAACGTGAATTACTGTGGTAATAAGGGAAGGAAACCAAAATTTAACGAAGGCTTATCGTGGGCTTCACATTGTGCTATGTACTTTATATATTATCTTATTTGGTAAGTTTATGATAAATGTGAACTGTGTTAAAGATGAAAGAGCAACATGTGGCCTACAGACATTTTAGGGATTTAATAATGAACACACCATCTCCAGTGACTTTAATAGTTCATTTCACTGAGTGTTGAAACGAAAAGTCATCTTCAAACCAACCAACCCCGAGAGCAGTCTGCAAATACATTCATATGCAAACCCTTTTACATGCTCATCTGTACACCTTTCTGGAGACCTACACAACTTTAGTTAAAAGCCTTGGAAAAACAAAAACGACTTGTTGGAATATTTTCTATAACTGTCATTGTGACAAGGATGTGAGGAGGGTGAAGTGAGGACAAATCATACAACCACACACAGTGTAGGGTTTTTTTGTTTGTTTCATTTGTTTTGTTTTTAAATATTTTTTTGATGTGGACCATTCTTTTTTTAAAGTCTTTATTGAATTTGTTACAATACTGCCTCTGATTTTTATGTTTTGGTTTTTTGGCCATGAGGCATGTGGGATCTCAGCTCCCCGACCGGGGATCCAACCTGCACCCCCTGCATTGGAAGGTGAAGTCTTAACCACTGGCTTGCCAGGGAGGTCCCCAGTGTAGGTTTTATTCGGGAAACTTGCAAGTCAAAGGTTGACGAGAGGTGGCATACACCTCCATTCTCTCATCATTCTGTAGAGAAGCGTTCCAGGGCCTGGCAGTGCAGCTGGACTCACAGTAGTTTGTATCCTGCTACTCTACTTCTCCTAGTGTAAGCAGAGGATGGCCCTACCAGTGGCTGTCCTGGCCTGGGATCCCCTGACAGCACAGCTTCAAAAATTTGTTTGAGTAGCGTATTTTGGAGTGATCCCATAGGGGCAGGACAAGGGACAAGCAGAGAGGTACATAGAAGGAGGAGGGGAAATGACCCTGGGTGAGTTATCCACTTGGTCCCTGCTATGGCTAATAAGTTGCTCAATACTATGGAACAGTCTGAGAATCCAAGTAACACATGTCTCAGGATCATCTGCTCAAAGAAAAAAAAAAAAAGGGAGGAATTATTTGCCCATTGGCTTCTGTCTCCCTATGGCCAAGAACTGTCCCGTTAGTTTACCCTACAATTCCTATCACGCTGGTTCTCCTTGTGTCAGAGAAACTCTTGAATAAGATTAAGGGACTCATATCCTAGGCCTGAGGGAAGGTACTGTGGGGTGCACCTGTAGGGACCTGATCAAAGCTCATGGCTGGAATAACTAATGATGTTTTGGTAAGTTTATGATATATGTATATTTCCCTTATGGTGGAAGACTAAACATTTTGGACTCAGCTACTAGCGGGTTGGATGCTGCTGTTACAGGTTAGCTCAGGAGACTTAGGGAACCTGTGGAAAGTTGTAACATCTTCTGCTGGGCAAGGGGAGCCACTCATCCCATGGAAATTGGGGTTTGAAGCACAGATTTTCCTGCTGGGGTGAATGTGAGACCCCAATACTGTGTCCTTCACTGTCAGGTAATGAACAAAGGGTACCCGGGCATTGCCTTCGGAATTCCTGGTTGACACTCCACCGTCAGGTTTGGATATTTAGTGTGTAAATTCGTTCTAATAATAATAGTTTTTTAAAAATGATGAGCACTTTTAAAATTTTTTTTTTTTTTTTTTTTTTTTTGCGGTACGCGGGCCTCTCACTGTTGTGGCCTCTCCCGTTGCAGAGCACAGGCTCAGGACGCGCAGGCTCAGCGGCCATGGCTCACGGGCCCAGCCGCTCCGCAGCACGTGGGATCTTCCCGGACCGGGGCACGAACCCGTGTCCGCTGCATCGGCAGGCGGACCCTCAACCACCGCGCCACCAGGGAAGCCCTAAAATGTATTTTTAGGCACAGATTAGGAGTAAAAAGTTGATCTGGTTTAACTGATGTTATTCACATTGAATCTAATTCTTACATTTGGTGTTCATGAATTATAAAAGAAAGCTCGAGGGCTTCCCTGGTGGCGCAGTGGTTGGGAGTCCGCCTGCCGATGCAGGGGACACGGGTTCGTGCCCCGGTCCGGGAAGATCCCACGTGCTGCAGAGCGGCTGGGCCCGTGAGCCATGGCCGCTGAGCCTGCGCGTCCGGAGCCTGTGCTCCGCTACGGGAGAGGCCACGACAGTGAGGGGGCCCGCGTACCGCAAAAAAAAAAAAAAAAAAAAAGAAAGCTCGAGTAGAGTGAAGATTCTCCTTGTCTGGCTTTGCAGGTGGGGTACCCATAGGGGCCAAAGGCTGTTAGAATCCTCTCATCCTCTTAGCTACTCTGCATCTTTGACGTCACAAATGAGAGGACTATGTTGATGGTGAGTATTTTCTATTTAAGGAATTTTGTTTTGTTTTGTAAAAAGAATTATCTTTTCCTGATTAATAACAGTTTCAGTGATTTCTAGGGTTTTTTGTTTTCCCAGGGCTGTGACTGTGTAACTGACTTACCATCATCCCGAGCAACATTCTGATGGCTTGGTTTGCTTTTGTTTTTTTAAAAGACCCATAATTTCCTTTCTTGTTCTTGTACTTCCTATCACTCTGCTTAAAACACTTTTGAGGATTTTCTTGTGATGTAAAACCAGTCTAATTTATCTTTGTTCAACATAACTTTGTTTAAAATACTTTGTCTCCCTGCTCACTTGGCTTCCCCTTTTCCAGCTCTATGGATAACCAGGCATAATTAATCTAGTCACTCCTAAACCCCTTTAACTTCTTATAGATTAACTTCTGTTAATCATATAAGTTGATGGAGTCCAAACATTTTATTTAATAGAGGTCACATCTGTTGAATGTCACTTATGGGAGTTACAAAAAGGAGGCATCCATCCTTCTGTCTCTTCTTTCAACAAATGACAGGAGGATTTGCATAGATATGCACAGAATGCTATCCTCTGTGTGTGGGATATCATAAAATGTAAAAGACCTGGGCGTTCAAAGTATGCAAACTAATTTTGCTAACCCCATTTTGTCAGGTAATTTTGGTGTGGGAAATAACCAGTGGGAAAGCAAGTGGGGAAAGAAAAATAAATAGTAAGATTCTGAACAGACGTTCAACACAGCAGGAGATAGTGTTTCAGACCTGAGATCCAACTTGTAAAAAGAAAGTGTGTAGGGGCTTGCATTTTGAAAGGAACCCCAGATGGGAAAAGATTATACTTTGTGGCAAAGACACAACAGAGAGACCTAAATGAAATCATGGCTACTTTCCTGGTGGAACCACAGAGAAGAATTTGGGGTTAGGAAGCCCATTAGCAGATGACATGCCCCGGGGGCAGTACTTGGCCACTGCCCAGGCACTTGTGGTGTACTGTAGCGTATAAGACTCTGAATTGCCTTTTTATTTAGCATCTTTTGTGTAGAAGGTTATTTATGCTGCAGTCTCATTGTTTTCCAAAGTTTCAAAAAACCAGCTCTTTATTAGGTTAGAGTAATTGCATAAAAACAGCAACCAGCGAAAATCACTTTTAGAATTTCTTTGTTTTTAATTAAACCTAAAATTAATGTTATAAAACACACAAGGGTAAAATAAAATTTATTTTGATAGTAAAATGGATTTTCAAATGCTTTCAAGTGCTTTGGGGATTAAAGTTCAATAAGACTTGAAGTCATGTCATCCTGTATGCTGGGAAGGTCCGAATGCCATGTGTAAAGTTTGAGAGGGTTCTGAACAAGCAAAGCAAAGCAGTAGAAAATACACTTATCCACTGTGCATTAAGAGAATATTAGACTGTCATTCAAAATACAGTTCCTTGCAGCCATACAGGAATACAGTTCCCGTTCATTGGACAAGTTAAGTGCCAAAAGGGATTTTGCAAGAATCAAATCACCTGTGAGCTGGGTCGAACATCAGGAGATTGCTGCATAGGTAAAGAATGTGGCAAAAATAAAATCTAGATGAAAGCATCTTGAGAGTCAGCAGTTCAGACTTTCAGAGAAGTCCAGAGAACAGGATAAGAAAATGATTTCTATATTGGACCATGTGTATAAAATGATAATTTGTCAAACTGCTTACTAGGTGAAAAAAAAAAAAGAGACATTCTCAGGACAAGGTCATGGAACCTATCAGGGATGTTACCAGGCCAAGTGACATTATGGGGTGACCCAATGCTCTGAGTGTTTTTCTCAAACCCCGCCATTGAAATTAACACCTTCATTCTCTGTGTTGTATTTTATTTATAGTGGTTATCTCTCTCTGAAGATGTTGGGGGTATTTACTTGTTGACTTGTTGATCATTTGTTTCCTCCTCTCTGAACGTGAGTTTTGTACTGGCCACCCTGTATCTCCAGCCTGTGAACAGTGCCTGACACATTGCCGTACTCCACAACTGCTAAACAAATAAATAAAAAATAAAAACGAATAAATGGGGCTTCCCTGGTGGCGCAGTGGTTGAGAGTCCACCTGCCGATGCAGGGGACACAGGTTCGTGCCCTGGTCCGGGACGATCCCACGTGCCGCGGAGCGGCTGGGCCCATGAGCCATGGCCGCTGAGCCTGCGCGTCCGGAGCCTGTGCTCCGCAACGGGAGAGGCCACAGCAGTGAGAGGCCCCCGTACCGCAAAAAAAAAAAAAAAAAAAACCTAAAAAACAAAAAAACGAATAAATGAAAATTTTGCAGTAACAATCTTGCCACACCATCATCGTTGCATGGTGTACACAAATGAATGGTAATGTAGGTTGCTTTTGTTGATTGAAGCTCAGATGCCTTCAGCAGATAGACAGCTTGAGAGCAAAAGCACTGTGATAATATCTCACATTTGCAAGGGTACACAGTGAATTTGAATTCATCTCGCTGGTATAAGAAGGATGCAGTATTAAATATATTTTGGCATAGGCTTTAAAAAATAACAGCCTTAATAGATTGACATATTAATACTTTTGGTTGTTATCTCCTTTCTCCCAAAGAGAATTCAGTTAGGGTTAGGGTTAAGGTTAGGAAAAATCCCACCATGTTTGACAAAAGAGTGTTCGAACTCCATGTCCAATTTTTCAGAAACAGTAGCCTGAGGTTTCCTTATTTTTCCTGGTGCAGTTACCACGGAATTGATATGGTATATTCCTTTTTTTTCTTTTCTTTTTTTTTGCCTCGCCCTGCGGCTTGCAGGATTTTAGTCCCCAGACCAGGGATCAAACCCAGGCCCCGGCAGTGAAAGTGCCGAGTCCTAACTACTGGACCTCCATGGAATTCCCGCTATGGTATATTCTTAAATATACAAACTTCCTCTAAAAAGGTGACTATTTCTATATTACTCATTTTTTTAAAAAAATGTTCAACTTTCAGGGATTTCTTAGATCTTAAAATTATTTTGCACCCAAGCTCAATCCCTGACTCCCCTTCAAAGCACCTTATGTCTCTCCCTCTCTCCTTTTCCCTCCTTGAATCAGAACTGACGTTTTATATCTAACCTCTTATGGACAAGATATGAATTGCATGAGGGCAAAGACATTTTCTGTTTCATTCCCTGCCTAGCCTTCAGTGACATGGTGAATGAGATAACAACGATGGCAATTTTCAGATAAATGAAGGAGAAACTAGTGGGCTGTTTTAAGTAGTACTTCGAGGGTTATCTGTATTTTGGAGGGTTCAAGAGTGATTCTTGAGTGCATGTTTAAAAATCAGTTTTTGCTACTAGTTTATTTTAGTGGGATGGTAAGCTTTTTAAAAATTTAATTTTAATTCTGATTACATATTTAAAAGTAAACTATTGTGAAAAGGTTTATAGCAGTGTCCCTTTCCCCACTCTACCCCACAACTAGCACCTTCACCATAGCAACCTCCCTTTGGAGACAAGAAATGCCATCTCTCTTAGCTCTTCTGGTACTTAGCTCTTTACTTCTAAATACTGTATAGATTGCTTTATTTTGATTATTAACTTTAAACATTATCCAACTCTATCACAGTTTGCTGACAAATCCATAGTTAGTGTTATCATTTTCATGACTAGTGTAAATACTATCCATTGTTGAACCAAGTAGAAAGCTCTATTTATATTGATTTTTAATAGTATTTTCCCATGGAATTAATAAGTGCAATCTTTTCTCCTGTTTCCTTAATTTACGTAGAAATTATGGCTGAGTCATTATACACCTTCTGATAGCTATGTAAAACATTGCCTCATTCAAATTCGCGTACAGTCAATTCTATCTGTTAATCTGTCAATGTCTTCTTCACCTTTATTTCCCCTGAAAACATTCCTTTCGGGGTCTGCTGTCCAATCTGGAATGTCTCTTCTCTGTGAGAAGGTTTCTGCCCAGCTGTCATCTTGATTTTTGATCTCTCCATTTTGAATTTGTTTCCTGATCCTAAGTCTTCCTACTTCTTGACTTACCCCTTGTTATGGATGCAATATATCATTAACTTCTGGAGAAACAGTACAGAAGGTAATTTTTTTGAGACACAGCTTTTCTTAAAATTTCCATATTTCATTTTTACAAATGGTTGATAGTGTATTTGGATATAAACTACTAGAATGAATATTATACACATTAAGAATTTGAAATGCACTGTGCTACTGTCCTCATGCTTTCTGCATTGCTTTTAGAAAGCAAAGCGATTATTTTTCCTGATCTTTTGTATGTGCCCCCTTTTTTTCCTCTGGAGGGTCTCCTTTTTGTAAGGCCAACTGGCCCGAGGCAGGGGAACACAATCAGATTCACAGGTTGCATCAGACCGAAATTCTCCGGACCACCCAGTTCCAGAAACTGCCCTGGAGACATTCCGGACCACCCAGTTCCAACTGACCTGGGGACTTTGAACCCAGCCCAGCCTTCCCGCCTTTCGAGGGGCAGGACTAACTGTCTCCCAGGATACCCGAAAAGACCACCAAATAAGGAATACCCTGCGCCCTCCCAGATTCACACCCTTTTCCCTTCTTCCCCTATAAAATCTTGCCCAACCCTCGCCCGGGTGCGACCTCTCTGGCCACTTTCTCTCGGACCAGTGAACCTCGCCCGGGAGCGCTCCCTAATAAAGCTCACTTGAAGATTTACTCTGTTTCGCGGTGCTGTTTGTTAAGATTCAACCTTACACTTTTTATTCTTTTCTTTTTTTTTTCATTTATAGCTTTAGGTACTTGGTGGTAGATCTTTTCAATCTGGAGACTTACATCCTTCAGAGGTGGGGAATTTTCTGGTTTTCTCTATGGAACTCTTGTTAGTCAGAGGTTGGACCTCTTTGCTTAATTTTTTTTCTTTCATCTTTTGTCTCCTATTGGTTATCTCTTTGTATCTTTGATCTTCCAACTCTTTCGTGGAATTTTTATTTGGGTGATCTTTTTATGCTCTAATTTCTATTTCTTTTTTCCACGAATATTTCTTTGTATGCATTTAGTCTTGTTCCATGGGTTCAGTACCTCACTTACCCTCTAAGGATATTAATTACAGTGGTTTTTGCTCCCTAAATTTGTTTTGGTTCTTTTCTCATTTTAATTTTAGAAGCTTTCAGTTCTTTGGTTTTGTTTCTGATTAAGATCAAGCCCCTAAAATTTGAATAGGAAGTTCTTTGGGTGTGGGCTGTATTTATGCAAGGCTGAACCTCCTGTGTTTACCATGACTGACCAGTCAGCTTCTGTGTTGTGAAACCCCCAAATGTCTGCATTCCTACTGGGGTTTTCTGTGAGGCAGTACATTTTCTCTTATACCTACCTAGGGGGAATTAACATGCCTACCACATTTCCAGAATTTTGTGGGAAAGGAAGGCTCAGGGTCCACAGTTTAGTAAGCCAACTTTAGCTTAATTCTATTTTTTCCCCCTCAGTTTGGTACCTTGCTGTCTTATGTGCCTCATGCCTGCAAGTGTGCTAGAAGTAGGATAGTCATCAGAAGGTACTCAGAGTGAGTGGGAACTGGGGATGTGGGGCTAATTGCTCCCTATGTGGTTTTTCAAATATCTTCCCTGATACCTTCAAATTGTTCCCTGTAATTCCAACTTCTGAGCTTTTCCGGGGTTGTCAGGGGCCAAATGCATTAGTAAATCCATCTTCAAGACTTTATTTCCTCCATTGTTCTAAATTATTTTTCTGTTTACTTCAATCTTCAAACACAGTGGCTTGGGATTCTAGGTTTATTCTAAATTTTTTTAAAAGGTATTCAAATTTGTTTGTTTTCATTTATTTGCTTTTGTTTTGTTTTCCTGGATTTTAAGGGGTTGAGTTTTGAGACGAGAGGGGATGGAAATGTCTTGACTCCACCAAATCACAAATCTGGTGATCAGCTTTTGAGAGATAGGTTCTTATTGTAAAAATTGTCAACATTTATTTTTGAACAGAATAACAATTTATTAATTAGTGCTGACAAAATTATCGTGAAGTAAAGTAGAATATATCCCTTGGTTGCTGAAGGCAACGTTGTCCTACTAGGAAAGTCAACTTGAGAAACCAAATAAAGATCTAAACATTTCCGGTGGTTATTGGTTTAGAGTAGAGAAAGTTAAGGGATCATTCTGATAAATGTTATCACATTATCCTAGACTAATGCCGTGCTCCACATGTCAGTACGTGTCGGCCAAGATAAACAGGATGTTTATATGGGGCAGGTAGGAAACTCTCATCACTGGATAGTTCTTATAATACACAGACAGATTTCTAGTCTTCTTTCTCTATTCTTCCTGCAGATAATTGAAATGTTAAAACAAAACATTTTACAATTATTTGGGTGAAAAAGGAAAAAACCTTTACTGGGTGCCCACTCTGGTATACAGTAGTATGGCTTATACATTATTATCATTTCATTATTCTTTGCCAGATATTTGTTACGTTTTAAATTTATGTATTTTTAGTGAGATTTCAAGGCAGTACCTGATTTCTGGATAAAATTTAAGAGATTCCCATCCTTTACTTGAATCATTTCCTGGAAAGAGTTTTTACACGTGGGGTAACTACCTTCATTTTATGATTTCTATAGCTTTTATTTTAATTGTTGATTTTTCCTGGATTTGTTCATAAATCTGTATAGCAATCTTTTGTTTACCCAGTCATACAATAAGTGCATACTCAACATTATACAAAATTGCCATTGCTTATTTTCCCACAAAAACAAGGGACATGAAATCTTTCTATCTGATGGGGTCTTAAGAAAGTGTCAGAGTCCAAAACGAAACAGAAGCCCTCACTCAAGTTCGGTGAAAAGCCAAAAAAAAAAAAAAAAAAAAAGAAGGAACAATTTAAATTGTAATGTGAAAACACATACACACACAACGACAACAGAAATATGCATTTCTAATCCCTGCACATTCTTCTACTCCCTGGACAGAACTGCAGCGACAATGAAGAGTTTTTCAAGGCTGGATGCTGTTCCTCATTTTGCTCCTGCTCGTGAGGTGAGCCAGACTGGCAGAAAGAGAAGGTGGGACTGATTCCAAAGTGTTAGTCCTTAACCAGTCACTGGCGTCAAAAGCCCTTAGGGTGAGCTTGAACCACAGATGCACGTTAGATGTTCATCTCTGCGTTAAAAAAAGATTTTGTGAAAATAGCGGCTGGTCCTGAGCCCAGCAAGCATGGAGAGGAAGAATGATAAGTTATCCATTTCTAGAAAATTTATAAATATAGGAATTGCTTAACACAGACTACTGACCTTGAATTCCCTTCTTATGAGTATGCTTGTAATTCTGAAAGCAGCCCCAGAAGGCTGGAGAACAACTCACAGAGTGGCTATAAATAAACAGTGCTCTAAAAGTTACAGTAGTCCAAAGGGTAAAGACAGATGCTTCACTTCAATATTGGAATGAAATGCTGAGGAGGTCGGGTGCTGGGCAGCCACAGCTTTGTCTGAACCCTGTGGGGTGTGTGGATGTGTCCATGTGAGTCCACACACTCATATGTGTGCATGCACAACCCATGCACATGTACTTTGAAATTACAGTTGACCCTCGAATAATGTCCGGTTAGGGGCACTGACCCTCCACACAGTGGAAAAGCTGCCTATAACTTTATAGTCAGCGCTCCATGTCCGCGATTTTTCATCCGTGGATTCAACCAACCGGAGAGCGCATAGTTCTGTGGTAGGCTGGTATTGAAAACGATCCGCGTATCAGTGGACTTGTGCAGTTCAGACCCATCTTTCAAGGGTCAACTGTACTCACTTGTGTGTGCAACCCGTAGTAGATAATGCCTATTAAGAGCATGGTACAACTTGAATGGAAATAACAATGACGTTGTTTCTAAAATCATTCCAATGTTCCTATGTTTTTCAACAATGGTAATAATGATACTTAATAAAATAATGTTGGACCAATGTATTTTCATTCAAGTATGATGCTAACGAGATTAAGACTGGTTGGTGAGGAAAAACATTCAGTTTCCTACTGAGACTGGGTTAACCTCAAAATGTAGGAAAAATAATATAAACTCAACCTATTTCCTCAAGAGTTGGCAATAACATCTTCATACATAGTGGTTTTTCAATATTTAAAAAGCAGTGACCTGGATCTCACATGTCTCATAATTAAGTAGACGTAGGAGACCAAATACTTGGACATACGCAAACATTAGCAGTAAGAGTAAATTGATGTTTCCTTTTTCATACCAGTTTCAATGCTGGATTTGTAACACTGCCTTCCTTCCATTTTATGTTTTCATTTCTTTTATTTCCATCCCTTTCTTCCCTTCTCCTGGCCACCACCCCCTCTCAGTCATTTTATGGAATAAATTGTAGCCTGAAGAGCATCTTTAAGAAAGTATATCCTATGGCCTTTCTTAAGGTAATTCAAACTTGTACTTGGCCAAAAAAGAACTGTATGCTAAATTTATGTATGTTCCCGGAGACAGAGAGACTATTTTTTCTCTCTCCCCTTCATGAGACATTTAAACAAGTGGGTAACAGGTGCCGCATGCCTGGAACACACTGTACTCCGAATATTCTTGTAAGAAGCTGTTCACTCTGGGGAGAGCATTTCATTTCTAAGTCTCAGTGAACACCACCTGTGCTTGGTCAGTCGTTGACGGGTTACACCCTTGGTGATGAAAAGGAATTTTATTGGGATATGGATGGAATTCTTTCTCCAAATACTTGGGGAGGGAGCTGATAAATTACTTTACACCTACCAAGTTGGATAATATCTGTACGTCCTTTGGGACAAGATATTTCACCCACGTTTTGAATGGAAAGAACAATGCAAGATGGAGCAATGTACTAGGTATTGGTTCATTTGGAAAAATAAAGTGTTTGATTTTACTCATATAAAATATAAAACTTGCTTGTGCCAAGATTGTGATACTCAGGAAAAGAAAAGAAAATTTGAGACAGAAAGAAGGAAATATTGGTTAGTAGGATTAAGGGGCAAATTTCCATGTTTTTTGCATTAACCTCAGAATTAGCAGCTAGATCTCATGGACTTGGCCTAATAAAGACAATTTACACAGTGCTATGGATAAGAAAAGAGCCCCAGAGACAATATTTGTGAGCCATAAATTACTAATACATATGTACTTATGATGAATAAATTATTTTGCAATATGATGAGCATGATATTGCTTTGAAGAGAAAAATAAATCTAGGTTTCTGAAGGAGGATTACCTCTATCAGCCCCTTAGGATACATAGTTTTCCTTGAGTCATTTTCATTGCCTAGAGTTTTAAGTATCCTAACAGTTAGAAATGATGTACTTGTTCATAGAGAGCATTCTCCTAACTCCCCCAGGCAGAGCAACACTGTGATTTAAGCCAGTGTTCGATGAATTTCCCAAGCATGATGAGGTGCTCTTATGCTCCACACCTTCATCCTACCCCACTTCAATGTATGTGAATCACTGTCTAGCTTCAAAAGCCTAGTGCTGCTGTATATCAGTTTAGAGATTAAATGCTTTTGCAAGAATGATAACTATCCCATACTCCATATGTGGTTTAGTGTACTAGGTTAAATTCTCTATGTCTACATGCTAGCTTTTAATGATTCTGTATGACAACAGCATAGATTTTGAGCTGGGAATTATTTAGAAAACTAGGTGATATGGGGAAATTTGTTCCAGTGATACCAGGTCAACACATAACATCAGAAGTTGTTGAGATCTGAAGTGGAACACTCCAGACGTGACCCCAATACCATTGCAGTTTATATTTTAAAATGTGTATTTCCAGTGGTCTGGAGGAAATTTCCAGTTGAATATTTCATCATATCTAACACTACATTCAGCTCCCTTTCAACTTAGACCTCTTTCCTTGTTTGTGTATTTCATTTTGTTGGGGATATTGTTATTCTGTTTTTTAGGACAAGAATTTAGGGATGTGGGTCTCAACTTTGCTGCTTCTCACCATCATTCTCTATGTCTCATCTTCCATCAAGTCTTTTCCAAAGATAACTTGGACTTAAATTTCTTCTCTGCATGCAGTTAGCGTGTTAGCTGTGCTGGGCTTTCAAAACTCACCAGCTGTCCACCTCCATTCCCCAGATCACATTCTCTGCCTTCCTTGGGCCTCTCTTTCCTATCCATACACTTTGTGAAGGGTTAATTCTGGAACTTTCTGTATACTCTTCTTGCCTGAAACGTCCTTCTGGTTTCCCAGATCTGACCACTTCCTTTTGATATCAATTCCTTTCCAATGCAATCTAGATATCATGGTTTAATCACTTAAATGCACTTTCACCAGCACCCTCAATTTCTTTTGTATTTTGTCTCTCTATAGGCATTACCCACCCCCAGCCACCATCATGGTAATACATAACCAAAGATAAATAGACCCACTCATTTTATTTATAACTATCTTTTTCCTTTACTATTTGTCCTTGGTCCTGAACATTAAAATTCTACAAGGGGGCTGAACAGTATCACCACACCTTATTCTAAACCTACTGGGCCCTCAGTACCACTGGGTAATTCTTTCTCTCATGTGTGATTTTGGTTTTTTTATATTTCCTGTTTTACATCCCTCTTCATAATGCTTGTTTCACTTCCATCTCTCTAACCCACAGCAGTTGACTCTGTCTGATTCTTCAAACGAAAGAGTGGACATTGTGGACTGCTCACCTATCTCCCTGATACGTGACCTCTGGCCATAGATGCATCCTCATCCGTATTCCTTCCTGTCTCAGAGCACAATATCCCCTAGCCATCTCTCTAAGACATCCTTCCCCATATCTAGGATCTTGATCATCATTTAACCCCTCTTTTTGTAGATATTCTACATTTCTTTTTTTTTTTTCCTCCATCCCTCCTCCAGAGTATATTGATAAACCTCCCTCACCCTCAAATATATTTTATTTTATTTCCACATCCTCTTCAAACTACTTCCTAATGCCATTTTCAGTTTGTGGTTAATCTTCTGGGAAACGGGTGTGAGGGAGAAGACCACACTTACTGAGTCTAGTTTTCCAAATTTCACACAGTTCTTAAGTTATTACAATCTGGCTTCCTTTTATTATTACCCTACTGCTATTGTTTTCCCTTTAGCCACAAATGACATTCTCAATGCCAAATCCTATTTTGTTCTCACATTACTCGATTTTTCTATAAAATTTAGTGCTGTATATTATTTTTCCCGTGGATTCTAGGGTATTAATATCTGCCAGTTCCTATCCATGTCCTGTCTTTCCTCCTTCCATTTGGCCCACACATTGCATTTTAGAGTTTGTTTCCTCAGTATGAAAGGGGTATTCTCCTTGATATCTTTCTCTTTTCTTTACAGAGTCCCTAAATTATCTTATCTTTATCCAGAGTTTTATCTTACATCCCAAACTATATTTCCCTGTGCAGCTGACTTCCAATCTCTATGCCCAGGCCTCTCACCGTTTCTTTCTCTTCAGTCCCTTATGATCTTTATCTTTAAAAAACAAAAACAGGGCTTCCCTGGTGGCACAGTGGTTGAGAGTCCGCCTGCCGATGCAGGGGACACGGGTTCGTGCCCCGGTCCGGGAAGATCTCACGTACTGTGGAGCGGCTGGGCCTGTGAGCCATGGCCGCTGAGCCTGCGCGTCCGGAGCCTGTGCTCCGCAACGGGAGAGGCAGCAACAGTGAGAGGCCCGCGTACTGCAAAAAACAAAAACAAAAACAAAACTCCTCATATCATCACCTCATTTAAACATCCCTGGTGTCTATAGGATAAAAGTCAAACACTTTAGTGGGGGGTAAAGCCCATTAGCATCTGAACTTTCATCTTCTATTCATGCCTGCATATTCTGTTCTCCTGCCACATTGGAATTCTTACCATAATATTTCCTTTTGCCATATTTGTGTATTATTAGCTTCTCCCCTCTATCCTAGCTCAAACTCTGAAAAAAAAAGTTTCATGACCATGGATAAGGTTGTATAATCCAGGTCTTGAAAAATACTAATATCTGGCTATTCTGAGATTATCTTGTTGCTGCCCTGGGGCAAGGCCGCATCCTGAGAGAATCAGCTATGTTTCCCTCCCACTGAAAAAGAATAAAAGTGATCATTGTCAAGCATCCTGGGAAAATCTTCAATATGGAATAAGCATAAGATTCATCTTTGAACTGAGGGTTGGAGAAACATCTTTCTTTCTCAGGCCCAGGGAGTTCCGGGAATGGGATTGACCTGGCTTCCTAGGTTGAGTTTCCACAACACAGATTCTGATGTGAAAGGATTTGTGCGAAAGTGGTTTATTAAGGGGCAATTGGAAAGGACACAGGAAAGACAGGATATGTGAAGGGAAAAGCCAACCAATGATATGGTTTCAGGTGAGGTCCTAGCCTGGACTTGATCCTGTGGGTAGATCTGCGGTGTAAACTGTGCTTCACACATTGCCCTGCCTTGAGGGGAGGGAGCTGGAATTTAGTCCACTTGCAGTAGCAGTTAGTCATTGGCTGCCTCCTGGGCAAAGGTAGTAGGAATGAGGATTTATAGACTCCAGATAGTTCCAGCCCTGCTTCCGTAGCCAAAGAACAATCCTCTGAGAAAGCTGCAGGTGTGAATAGAACTGGCCACAGAACGTGAAGGGATACCAATAATTTTTAACCCATTTGGTTGTGGAGAAGCAGATTAAGAGCTAATAAACAGAGAGCTCACCCTTTCCATTGCCAGCAGGAGTAGTAGCAAGAACATCAGCAGAACAGAGAAGTCACAGCTTTGGGAACAACGGTCTTCTGGGGAGTATGGCATCCCTTGGCCACATGTGGCCATGCCTGGTCCTACTAACAAGTGAAGAGACGTAACAGGACCTGGACCTCTGGGTACTGTATAGAGGAAACACAGTGGTCACTGGCAGCCCAGTGCGCCCAACAGAACAGAGACTTTCTGAGGTTCACTAGCAGTGGAGCAAAAGCGTAAGGACAAAATGTACAAGCCTGAGAGGAACACCTAGGCAGAGTAGTTTCAAAAAGCAAGCAAAAGGCTATCCTGGGAAACTCAGAAATAACTGAGAAATAGCAGAGACGCTTTGAGAGAGGTAAATCAGTAGAATCTCTGGAGTCAGTTATAGTTGGGTTACATTCCGTGAAAGTGCTGGTGAGAAACTAGAATCGTCGGACTCTAAACCCCCAATGGCTGCGTGTGGTTGATCCACCAATGAGCAAGGAGATGGAGCAACAGTAGCTCATATTCTCCTTGGGCTTCAAGACCCAGGAACCATGTCCCAACTTAAAATAACTCTTTCCTAAGCTCCCCCAGACTCAGTTTCTCCCTCCTCTGTGTTTAAAGAGCACTCAACTACTTTTATTACGGAATTTGCTGCACTGGACTGTGGTGGTCTGGTTCAGTGTCTGTCTGACCTCAGAGAACTCCTTCAGGAAAGGAATTGTTACTCATCTCTGCTCTTTAGCATTTAGCATAGTTTGCAGCAAATATTACAGCCTTAATAAATGTTAGTTGACTGAATGAAATAACTAGAACCATGATTTCATCCTTTTGGGGGGCAAAAACATCTCTAAGAAACATCTCTATGAAACTTCTTCCCAGAAAAATGGACAAACACACAGAATCTTGTATACACTAATCTAGAAGAATTTCTCAAAACAGCAAAACAAACAAACAAACAAAAAAAACCCAAAAAACAAATCAAAAACCCACAACATTGTTATCAGGACAAAGTATGTTCTTCAAACTCAAGATTAATAGTAAAGATCCCCCCAAATTTTGAAACCCTGGTATGTTCCAGCTCTTATGGTAAACTAATGAGAAACTTGAAATCAATCCAAGCATTAAGAATTTAGGAGCTCACTCCCAAATTACATGCACCAACTACTTCGGCGGAAGTTCATGGGAATTGTGAAGTGAGCCACTGATGGGAACCAAGCAAGAAAACAGAAGAGAAGCAAGTGAAGAAACTTTTTAATGAACAAAGAAAAGAGGCAGAGCAGGCAAGTCTGGCCCTGAAAATTATTTATAGGGAAGGGCCCTATTTTCCCCCAATTCCTAATCCTACTCTCGGCCACCTCATTTGACCACTAAATAAGTTATGTCTAAGTTTTCTTAGCCAGATGTAGGCAAAACCTCCTCTGTCATAAATTCTATCTTTTCCAAGTGCCCCGGGAACCCCACATCCCATTTCATTTCTCTAGTCTTAAAACTGTTTTTACTCTCTAGATTTTGGCTACACAGCCAATGACATTGACATCATTTATTTAAGTAAAGGAAACAACTTCCACTGTTCACGTTCAATGTATTATTATTGCCAGTTTAGAGATTTTTGAGTCGCTTGGTACTCCATTGTGTTTCTACGTTTGATGAAAGTGTAATGAAATATTTTGCATATATTAAGTTCCAGTGAGTAATTATTGATTAGCTGATTGTTGATTGAGAACAGACTTTAATGAAAGAGCTATCAACTTATACATTTTATTTTTAATTTTGAGATGTTTAAATCTTGTTCTCTCTTTTACTTTTCTAAACAGATCACCCTGTAATTTCACCTTGGAATTTAAGACGGACCCTCAGCTAAACACGTGAGGGGGAATTCGGGAGCATCCAGATAGAATCAAATTTTAGTAGACAATTATTTAAAGGTGAACTGAAAATATAATCTATCAAATAATAGCCACACTTCTCCTGGCTACAAAAACTCATTGCTTCTGTTGCACCATGGCCGTAAAGTTCTAATATATGTGTCAAGAGATGGAAGTAAAAAAATTCAGGTGTGAAATCATATGTGTTTGAAAGTTTCTTTAAACTTATCCACAGAAATTAAACCAAAACTGATGTTTTACTATTAATTGTTGTTCAATTGTTGTTAATGTATGTGCTCTTTTCATATATATTTATTTGAAATATATTAAAAATTTAAATTTCTGATTCTTTATGATAAAATAGCACATTTCCTTGATTTAAAGACTCTCAAATGTTTCTAAAACTGGGATGCAGCTTCCAACCTACATGGACGTGTAATCTAAAAGTTGTCTTGAAATTGATGGTGTGTTGTTCAGTTGATGGACTGAATGGAGGAGATGAATAAGATGAATAAGATTCTGTTTAGTCTTCCAAAAACATTTCTCAGAGATGAGTAATTTGAATTGATATTCTACAGCTTCTAAGTTCTCTATACACTTTCCTCTTTTTAGCCTTCCATCTGAGCTAATTTGTTCACGGAATAATTAGTTAGGGCTTTCTGAGAATGGGAAAGAATAAGATATATTTGGTTTTCTAAGTCTGAAAGAAATATCCATGCATTATCAGTGAATCAATGGCAGTTGTCCCTTTGCCACTGGTTTACACATCAGCTTTAGGAAAACACCTTCATACCTGGTAATGTTACCATATGGATTTGGACTGAAGCATTCAAACAAAAGTGTCCAAGCAATATCAAAACACTTTTCGCACCTGGATGCACTTTTTCCCCACACGTCGATCTATTTGCATTAGAACTGGCCAAAGGGTTTGTCTCATTAAACTGTATTCAACTGAAAGTATTTTACCAGTGATGAAAAATAAAATGTCATGTCAAAGTTACTTAAAAGGTGATGGGGGGGAATGAAAGTCATTTCATGAAACAATGTGAAAAATGAAAAAGCTCTCTTTGATCATAGTTCATAATTGAAGGTTATTTCCATTTCCAAGGTAGTTATTTTGGCAATTAAATCTACTCAAAAGTTTTATCTCTAAAAAAATTAATTGTATGTTGAAAAAGTGAATTGGGATAATGTACTCTGTAAAGGTTAAAAGAGGTTATTCCAAATGTTATTATTTCAGTAACATTAGATTTATTATCATATGCAGAAACTTTTAAGATATTAAAAAAGTATAATATGCTAAAAATGTTTTCTATATGGAAAAAAAATATCCTTTCATTTTATTAGTAAGAATTGTTCTGAGTGCATATATGTATTACACCAAACTGTTAATTTAAACTGATTTTTGTAAGAGTGATACCAGTCTATGCTGCTATGTAACATGTTGTTTATAAATCCCCCTTGATTTAATGACTAGATTATAAATTCTTGAGGGTACTTATTATTGTTCATATTTTTAAACATCTATCTATATGTATGTATATACACATATATGTCTGACATATAATAAACAGCATATATTTTAAATACATAATTTGATAAGTTGTTCCTCAACTCCCTGATCATCTCTTCACTTTATTCCAGTATGTTTTTCTCTGTTTCATTTTGAATAGCTTCTATTGCTATGTCTCCACGTTTACTAGTCTTCTCTTCTGTAGCATCTAATCGGCAGTAAATCCCATCCAGTGTATTTTTCATCTCACACATTGTAGTTTTCAAGAGAACACCTCTAGACATTCAATTTGGATCTTTTAAATATCTTTTATGTCTCCACTTAACATTTTAAACATATGGAATATAATCATAATTGTTTTAATACCCTTGTTTATTAATTTTAACATTTGCATTTGTTCTGAGTCAGTTTCAACTGATTGAACTTCATTATGGGTTGTATTTTCATACTTCTTTGGATGCTGGTCATCTTTGATTGGTTCCCAAACATTGTGGGTTTTACTGTATTTAATGCTGGCTATTTTTGTATTCCTATAAATGTTCTTGAATTTTGTTCTGGGGTGTGGTTAAGTTACTTAGAAACATTTCACTTTTTTCACATCTTGCTTTTAAGAATTGTTAGGTGGGACCAGAGTAACATTTACTAGGACCAATTCTCCATTACTGAGAAAGATCCTTCCCAGTTTTCTACCCAATGCCCATGAATTATGAGGTTTTCTAGAACGGCTGATAGGGACATGTACCATTCCAGGCCATTTCAGATGATTCTTTTCCTAGCCTCAGGCAGTTTCTGTCCATGCCTGTGCTGATCAATACTTTGTGGAATACTACTTGAGAGGAACTCTCTACAGATTTCTGGATTTTTTTTCTTTGTACATCTCTCTCCTCTTTAGTACTCTGTCTAGTGAACTCTAGCTACTTTGGTCTCCCCAGACTCTCAACTCTACCTCTTCATCTCAGGGAGTCTGCCAGGCTCTTTCTGCGCTCCCCTTCCCTGTTCTGTAGCCTGAAAACTCTCTCAAAGCAGTAAACTGGGGGCAACCATGGGGCTCATCCTTCTAAGATCACTTCCTTTGTTGCCTGATTTTCAGGGTCTTGAAAGCCATTGTTTCAAATATTTTGTCTCTCTCTCTCTCTCTCTTCTTTTCTTTTGTTGTTTTAGGTGGAAGGGTGAATTCAGTATATAAATATAAATGATATTTTATATATATATATAATATATTGTATATACATAAGTATTATTATGTTTTAATTCAGGTGAATCTCAACTATCTGGAACTTTTTGGGAAAAATGTTATTACAGGTTTTCCAATCCTGTAAGAAATACTCATGTATTAACTGATCTTGATATTGTTTGAAAGTTTTGTTTGAGTACTTCAGTATGACTCCATATGGCAACATTGCCAGGTATGAAGGTGGTTTACTATATTATATATAAATAACCACTTCTTCCTCTCTGTGCCAAACCCCTATCCCCAATGTATTCTGTGAAAGGATTGAAATTGTTGTATTACTTTTATCAGAAGAACTTTAGTGATTTTGAAGTTTATTCAGAGTTTCTTTCCTATACTCTCAATCATCTTTTTGCTCAATTCTCATACCCAAAGGTACTGAATCCCTTTTACAACAGTAGCAGAAGAATTTATTAAGTTTTGTCAATTTTAGGGCATGGTTTTATGGGTCATCCATATACTTGTTCTAAGAACATGAGGACTAATGGAATGGAAAAATAAACATTGAAAATAAATTGGAAAACATTTCAGTCATTTAAAAAAATGGGCTCTTTATGCAAATTATTTCCCTGTGCCACATACAAAAGATATCTTTAATAAGATGCTTCGTCTTGAGAATCACTGTTAAAGGATACAAAAAGTATTCTTTCTCAAGAGTGGTTAAATGTGACTTCTAGGGTTTGATAATAAAAGCAGGACTATTCATGCATAACAGAATCAGACTTTTCTATTTTTTTTAAGGCATGCTTTCTTTTGCTATTCTGGACAGGTGTTTCCATAGTGCAATTTAAACTGCAAAAAAGGCTCATAATTGCCAACACCTAATTTAACATTCTGAAGCTAATCATAAAACAACCTCCCCTTTCACAGGAGAGACAAAGTCTCAGCTGGGCTTTAAATCCTGATTATATGACAAGTTTCCAATTGAAATTTTAGCTATCAACCAAGTGACCTTCAATGACCACAAGTTGGGAAGCTTAGTAACTAATCTAAACAGATTTCTAGGCAAAACCCTCACCCAGCATTGGTTTCCAGACTCTTACATTATTCACCTCATGAAAAAAAGACAAGCAGAATATGAAAAGCAAATGATTGTAGCAACCTTCAACCTTCAATTCTTGAAAGACCAAAGGCAAGCTTTGAAAATATTCCTATATCCCTACTTCCCGTGTGAGAGTTTAGGACACTGATAAAATATTTATATTATCAGTCCACATATAGCAGTCAGTAATTTTTCTGCCTTTAAGGAAGTGTTATTTCAAAGAAATATTGTTCACATTAAAATAAAAGAAATCCTACAGTCATAGCTACATGCAGATCGTAATAAAGTCATGCTTAATTTGTTTACTTCCCATAATCCTTTTCAGCAAATTTCAGTTTGAAGGAAGTTTAACTATTAATTATTCTGAGTGAAGTTTTCCTTCTCTTCATAACAAAATTCTCCTATAACAATTTTTTTTTTTTTAATCTTTACAAGACTTCTTTTCCAGCTTCATTACAAAAAAAATTCTGGCATAGTGGCCTACAATGCAGCTAGACAAGAAGTACCTCATTCCTGTCTTTAAGTAAGATTGGTAAACACACTGGCTCTTAATTCCCAAACCGTAAATTTCTTGAGGGTGATCCTCTTTTTAAAACAAGTTCGTATTCTCCATGGTGACTACAAAGCTGACACAAACATTTGTTGAATGAAAGCAGGACTTTACTAATATAATGAATGAAAGAATTTATTTTCTCTATGATTATGGTGATTATGCCCCTGAGGATTTTTTTCCTGATTTATAACATTATGTCTACAAAATTTTGCCAAAGGCATATGATTAAATCACACTTAATTATACATTTAACAATTTGCCTATCCTATATTGAATTCAATAGTATTTTATGAAACAAAACAGAAAATTCCTCAAAAAATCTGTGTCAGGTAAAGCAATATATTTGTAAGTTTTGTTTGGTACACTCAACCTTTTTCTCATACAGATTTTACAATAATAGATTTATAAAATGTTCTATACAATAATATTATAAGAATAAATTAAAAGAAAGAAAGTTAAGAAAAAAGGAAGAAGCAAACATGCCAACCATAAAGGCTAACTCAGTGGGTACAATTGTACATAAAAACTGGCTGCATGGTTTTGTCAGCCAAGACAAAGAAAAGAAAAAAGAGAAACACAATGGATTACGTAACTCACCAATAGAAAATAAGAAAATTTACTACTTTCTCAAAGAAGGCACATTTTTTTCCTGGTACTAAACTCAGAGCAAGTCCTCATGTGAGTCTTAGGCAGGGAACACTGAATAATTTAATGGACAATGTCCTTATACCAATTTCACAGCAAATGCAGAAATGGGCCTCATGTGGCTCCTTCCTGTAAAGGCCTTCAGTAAAAGTCAAAGGCGTAATATTAGAACACCAGGGAAGAAGACATTTCTGAGAAGGGCCCAATGAGTCAGATACCAGCATGTGTTCAATCCTGATCCAAAGGTAGAACTTAGAGTGCTGAGAGAGTGAAATGCTGAAACTGGTTATTGGTTGATATTTCTTTTTGGTTAGGAGCTAGAGAGCAGAAAATCCTTAAAGTAACACTCAGGTGAGGGCCTTGGTTGAGGTTTTTATGTTTATGGTTAAAAATCAACTAGTAATGTTAAGAATCCACATGAATAGGTGAAAAGCCAATCTATAATTTAAAAATTCAGGCCCCTAACCAATGCTGTGGTCTGTGTCGCCTCACTCCATAAGACGTTGGAATGAGAGGGTGCTATTCAGTGTTGCTGAGCTTCTCCATCTTTTTCATCAAGCCACTTCTAATGGCAGGATCAAGTTAAGCTGTTACCACTAGGATTAGGGATAAATTCCCAAAGATTTGTGCCCTAAGTAGACAATCACTTTAAAACCTCAACTTGAGATTTCAAAATGCACATACTATTTTATTATTCCATAAAATACTCTTTTTATTTTAATATAAAAATAATGACAGGGCTTCCCTGGTGGCGAAGTGGTTGAGAGTCTGCCTGCCGATGCAGGGGACACGGGTTCATGCCCCAGTCCAGGAAGATCCCACATGTCACGGAGCAGCTGGGGCCATGAGCCATGGCCGCTGAGCCTGCGCATCCAGAGCCTGTGCCCCCCAACGGGAGAGGCCACAACAGTGAGAGGCCTGCGTACCGCAAAAGAAAAAAATAAATAATAATAATGACAATGTCAATAAGACATGACACCATAAAACTCCTAGAAGAGAACATAAGCAAAATGTTCTCTGGCATAGATCATACCAATGTTTTCTTAGGTCAGTCTCCAAATGCAATAGAAACAAAAGCAAAAATAAACAAATGGGACCTAATCAAACTTACAAGCTTCCGTACAACAAAGGAAGCCATAAACAAAATGAAAGACAACATACAGACTGGGAGAAAATATTTGCAAATGGTGCAACCAACAAGGGCTTAAAAATAATGACAACATCAAATGAAATGAGGATGTGTAGCAACGAAGACTCTCATTCACTGTAGATGAGAATGCAAAAGGGTACAGACACTTTGGAAGACAGTGTTTACTTAGAAAAATTAACATACTATTACCATACAATCCAGCAATCAAGCTCCTTGGTATTTAACTCAAAGGAGGTGAAAACTTATGTCCACCCAAAAACTTGCACAGAGATGTTTATAGCAGATTTATTCATAATAGCCAAAATTTGGAGCAATCAAGATGTCCTTCAGTAGGTGAATGGATAAGTGAACTGTGGTGCATCCAGACAATGGAATATTATTCAGCACTAAAAAGATAACTTGTGTTATCAAGCCATGAAACGACATGGAGGAATCTTAAATGCATATTACTAAGTAAAAGAGGCCAATCTGAAAAGGCTATCTACTGTATGATCCCAACTATATGATATTCTGGAAAAGACAATACTATGGAGACAGTAAAGAGATCACTGGTTGCCAGGGGTCAAGGGAGGGAGGGATGAATAGGTAGAACACAGGGGACTTTTAGGGCCATGAAACTACTCTGTATGACACTATAATAGTATATATATGTCATTATACATTTACCCAAACACATAGAATCTACAACACCAAGAGTGAACCCTAATACAACCTATGGACTTTGGGTGATAATGATGTGTTTCAGTGTAGATTCATCATCTGTAACAAACATACCCCTCTGGTGGGGGATGTTAGTTATAGGGAAGGCTATGTATGTGTGGAGGAAGGGACTATATGGGAGATTTCTGTACCTTACGCTCAAATTTGCTATGAAGCTAAAACTGCTCTAAAAAATAAAATCTATTTAAAATCTGCTTTAAATAAACTCTGAGAAGACAAGCCTTGCTTATAGATCAGCTATGAGTGCTGCTTGGACCACCTCTCCAAAAGTAAGTCTAATCCATTTGAGTAGCACAGCCAGAGACAGGCAGGGTGGTTGTAACCTGAAAAATCATCAACATATGCCACCACCTACCCACTATAGCCCTAAGTGAATCCAGTTAATGTTCTTGTGGAAAGCTGAATTCTAAACAGCATGGTCTCCTGAGGGTTTGCTGGAAATATCAGTAAAGGATAACTTAAACGATTGACCTGCTGTGGGAACTCAAATGATTCCCACAGCTTGAATGTCCATCAAGGGAAATAACTTCACATTTTTTCAGACACAACACTGAATCCCTCTTCCCTGATAATAGGTAAATTACTCAGACTTTGGTCTTTGGGAGTCAAAATGATATAAAACTTGTGCTGTGAAATTTGTCATTCAAAACTAATAAAACGATAACTGACACACACAGCTCGTGGTATGTGTAGATTTTATACATATTAACTCATTTCATCCTTATAATCACCTATGAGGTGAATACTATCATTATGTCCACTTTTCAAAAGTAGAATTTGGGACCCAGAGAACATAACTAACTTGTCAGTGGTCACACAGCTAGTCAGTGGATGAACAGGGATTTGAACCTGTCAGCTTGACTTCAGAGTCTTTCTTTTAACAACTATGCTAAGATGACTGGAGATTATTCTATTTCAAATCTTTGTGTTCTATAAATCTGAGTTACTTCAAGTCTGTATGTGGTCTAGAACTATCCTTGGAGATGTATCTGGGCCAAAGTAGTCTCAAGTACAGACTGTAGAGAAGCTGCCACTCTCATTCTCTCTTGGCATTCTGCTTTACTCTTTCCAGTTCAGTGATGTTTTCAGATTTTTCTCCATAGCAGATTTACCTCAGGAATATCCCATCATGCCCTCTGAAACGCATCCCATGTCTCCATGATACTTTTTCTGCTTTAACTCCATTTTTAACCTGTTCAATTACTCAGTTCTTTCCAGCTCCTACTCTGAGAGGAAATCTTGGGTCAGCTCCTTTTTCACCTCAGACCATACCATAATTTCTAGCCAGCCTTGTGTTTGGTGCTCTGATCTGATCTAGTCAGCAGTGTCTAGGTGAACTGGTATCTCGTGTCTGGAAAACAGTACTATTCAAGGAGCAACGATGCCAGTGAGGTGCTGCCCTTATGAAAGGTGTGTGCATGTGACAGGTTTTCTCAGACTTGGCCTGTCCACTCTAAAGTTGAAGGAGATGTTGTATTGTTCTTTTGCACTTTCTTAAAGAACTTAGCTCATTCAATAAGCACTTGTCCTTCCTTTATCAAATATACCTTGGCAGGCCACTATTAATTTGTATTGTAAAGAGGTGACATGTTTTCAATGGGCATTCTGGCTTGTTCGGGCCCCCAGAGTTCTTAATCAGTACAAAAATGTCCCCTGGATTGCAGTAGATGAACACTTGGAAACATTTTTAAATATTGGCATTCTAGCATTAGTCAATGTGAGTTTTTACGCTGGCTCACTCCTTATATACTCAGTTTCTAATTTACAAAAACAAAAACAAAAAAAAAAAGCAACGCTCTTTTTCTGTTTCATAAACTTTTCCCACTTTCCAGGCAGCTACAATTTTGCTTTCTTTCTCTCTGGTTATACCCAGAGTTCATGAGGACCATCCCTACAGTACTATCTTAGACTGTCTTTGTTTATGTTGGTGTCACACCATCATTGTCACTGGCCTCTCCCCCTCCTCCACCACCACTACTGCTTTCAAAGGCTCAGTGTCCTGCTAGGGTTTTACTGTGCTAACTTCGTATAGAAATGACATTGCATTTGTAGACAGACAAATCAGTCACAAGAATGAGATGAGTGGTTTTGTCTCATACCTACTAGAAAAATCCCTGTGCTTTGGAAGCAAAGGCTTTTTCAAGGTGTTTTTCTTTTGTTTGTGTTAATGGAATTTTAGTTTCAAGCAATGAAAAAAAAAAAAAAGATTAAAGGTCCATGCTGAAATCTGAAACTGTTTTTTTCAGAGGATGTTATGCAATTATACTTTTCTTTACCAAAACCTCACATTAAGAGGATTAACCTTTATAAAAAAAAAAAAATGTTGTTAAAAGTCCTGGAAGCTACAGACTTGAGGGCAAATGCTGCTTCTTTAATGGGAAGAAAAATATATAAACTGGTATCAGATTTCCAGCAAGAGCAATGCTTATTTTACAAATATATTGGGCGTACGGTACTGTATGGGAATGCTACTGTACTTCTTTAGAGACAAATACTTCTTTTCCTTGCAAAGCTTTAAAAGTGTTCTTCTTTGTCTTGTCATTTCAGACCATTTTTATTATATTAAACCTTTTTAGTTATGTAATTTTGAAACAGCAAACTGTAAAAACAATAACCAGAGTGATGTTGTGTGTTATTCACTTGATTAGTTGATTACCTTGTATTGCTGCCTTGCTGGAACTTTTTATAAACTACTTTTATAATCTCAAGATTTCAAAGGCCATAGTGTTTCACAATGAATCCTTGATATGCATCTACATATATATATATGACACATATATACTTATAACTACTTGCATAATTACATATACAATTAATTATATATTATATATTGTATGTAATATATATTATAACTAAAACATACATCTTCTCTCTTTTTTGTGGTGCTGAATATTTCTTGTTTTACTTGCAAGTTTTTCTTTTAATACTTACTAGCTTGTATAATGTAATCAATATTTGCCAAAATATTGCAACTTCAAGGGTATTACTGATATTTTATGTGGTCAAGGCAAAATTATATTTAAAATTAAAATACATTTTGGAAATTCTGGCATATATAATACATTTTAACAGTGATTAAAAATTAAGAGTTTAAAAACATACATCACTTTTGAAATGGGATCCTGTAAGTGAAATCACACACATCACGGTACTAGTTTATAATAGAGTGACCTCATTTTAATTATCTTCAGAATGTGAATTAAGCCATCATAGATGATCTTTTTAAGAGTGGGTCTAAGAAAGACGGAAAACACTTTTGTAGACTCTGAGTAAAGGAATGTGGTCATTTAGAAACGTGTCATTAAAGACTTAATCCCAGTGACAATATGGGAAGGCAACTCCACAGACATTTTCCAGAAGACATATAGAAGATGTGAGGTCAGGAAGGAGGAAAGAGGTTTAAAGCAAGGCACATCTGTGATTGTTAAGAACAATCAGAAGCCATAACATAAAGAAGACAAAAGGGGGAATGTGCTTCAGTCGACCCCAAGGCCATCTGGCTCAACAGAGTTTAAATATTGAGCAAGCATTCTTTCAAAGACTTCTTTTTTCTCTCTCTGACCTCAGCTACCAGAAAACTACAGTTTATACAAAGTCAACTTTTCTGTGGAATCCCCGTTAATCCAGAAGTGATATATATTTGAAAAATTTCCAATTGACATTAGTCTTAACTTTCTACTTAGTGGATTCTCAATGTCCAAGACAATTTATGGTTCACTAAAATTAAGCAGAGATTGTCATCCTATTGTCTATTTAATTAAGAAAATTTTGTGATTTTTCCAAAAACAGTCAGTGATCATTTGAACTCCTGAGTGAATGGTTAAAACAAATACACTCCTGACGGTTGTTATTAATATTCAGGATGAAAACTAAAATTGTGTTTTTTTTAATCTATGAAGAAAAAAGATCCATTTTCCTTGGGAGGAAAAACTCCAATTCTTATTTTAGTAAATATAGTGTGAACTAACATATGAGAACACCTTTAAAAAAAATAATTAATAGATTTATTTATTTATTTATTTGTGGTACGCGGGCCTCTCACTGCTGTGGCCTCTCCCGTTGCGGAGCACAGGCTCCGGACGCGCAGGTTCAGCGGCCATGGCTCACGGGCCCAGCCGCTCCGCGGCATGTGGGATCTTCCCGGACCGGGGCACGAACCCGTGTCCCCTGCATCAACAGGCGGACTCTCAACCACTGCGCCACCAGGGAAGGCCTCAATTCTTTTTATTCTGTAAAATGTATTAGCCTCATTTCTATTTTTCAATAGCACTAACTTGCCTTTAAGTCATATTCAATTCCTTTCTTACCCATCTGTAATACTTGGACCATCTGTTCAATAGGCTCATATACCCATTAACCAGAAGAGCTGGACGATAATCGATGTTTCACGTATCCCCAGTGTCATGAGAATCGGTCCTCCTCCCCTGTCCTTCCAAATTGCTTCCTCCTTTTCCCTGCACACCCCTGACTTAGATGTTAATAATTTAATTTATCATATATATTTTTTTGGTGCAGGCTGAGTAACTATGAAATTATGGAACATTGCTCTGTGGCTGCTTCTCTGCGTCTCATCTCTTCTGTGGTTGATAATTGGTCGTTTCTGGAGTCCTCTACAAATATAAATTTCCATTGGAATGAAAACACATGCAAGTAAACAAACAAAAGGAATTAGGAAAGCGTCTGAATTTTTCATTGGCTCTGAGGTCTATTTATATCTTTTCTAATATGGACTCAAAGCATGATTACTTAAATGAACATTTTGACCTGGAATAAAAACAAGTTTTAAAAATAATCTATTTTTCATGTGCTTACGATCTAAACCATATGACAGGAGTAGTTTCTGTTTTCATTAATAGGAACCAGGCCATTGTGCAAGTATTTCTTTAACATATGTTTGAGGCCATTGGAATGATCTAGGCCAGACTGCTTTATAACCATAATAGACTGGAATAAATTTAGTGTATTAGAAAATATAATTGAATAGGGTAATTAAAAGTACATCTTTCTTCTAAATAATTTGCTTAAACAGAAAGACATCTTGTAAAATGGCTTAGATCCAGTATTTTTGGTCGGTTTCCCTTTTCTAGGAACCATATTGATTGCAGTTTTAGAAATAAAGCTATTTAAACAAAATCGATTAAAACGATATTAAGAAGGTCATGCACATATTTATAAAAATCAAATGATCTGTTAATTAAAAAGCGCAACCCATTAGTAACATTTGAAGCTTAGAATTTCCATGGCAACAGTTTAAAAAATTTAACAGCACACATTTTATTTACTTTGCAAAAGTGATATATCCAGTGAAACAGGCTGATGACCTAATACAGGGTGGATTTGTAGTCACATGTTTGAGCTAGTAAATTGAGAAAATTGGCAGAGAAAATACAGACTTGAAGTCACAGCATATTCATGTAACTGTCATGGCTATTACATTAGGAAAATGCACATAATGCTAAATAATCTACTTATATGTGTTTTACAAGTTTATAAATTTCCACATTGCTGCATATCCAAACGTCTATTATTTTTACAAATATGAAATCACCTCCACAATATTACACTTGTTCCATTTCTTTGGGTTGATTTTTGGGGATGCTGCATTCTCATTCTCATCTTTGGCATTATTTTTCACAACATAATCTCCCTGGCCACCACCAAGGCTTTTTCAAGTCCTTCTCACCCCCTGTCTGTTTTTAATTCCTTTGTATGCATTGTAAGTAGTGAAATAATAATTTCATCCACTTATTTATCTTTTTTTCCCCTTGATTTCAGTTATGCTGGGTGTTAGATTATTGTCCTTCTACCCCAGACAACTGCAAACTCTGCTTGTATTCAGATTTTATCTGACCATAATTCATGGCAATCAAGTGTACAAATAATTCAACATATGTATGTCTACAACATATATTATAAATATTACTCATTTAATGGTAATAAAAGTGAATATCAACAAATCAATGATGCCTTAATTGTGGAAAAATCATCAATGTAAGGATATGTAATTTGTTTGAAAGTCTGGGCTCTCAGGAGGCATATGAGTTATGGGGGAGATATTATGAATATAAATGAAATTATAGCAAACAACATGAGGCTACGAATAATCACTGCTTAGAAAGAGGTGCAGACCAAAGAGGCAGAGAAGAGAAGAAGGGGAGAGACCATTTACCACTGGATGATCAGGGTAGGTTTTGACAAAGGAAGTAGGGTTTTGTCTGGGTCCTGAAGGATGGATGAGATTTAAGTGGCAGGAAGGAAGAAGGAAAAGGGCTTCCCAGTAATGAGAATAGAGTAAACAAAGGCAGAGGAAAAGTGTGAAAGTTCAAGGTGTACTGGGGACCCTGAAGGGACAGGAGCAGAAGGTTCATGTAAGGCCCTAGTGAGAAATAAGTTTACCAAGACAGACTGAGGTCAGATTTTGGCAGATTCTCCACTTCAGGCTAAATAGTTCTGGTTATCGGCATCAGATAATCATTTTGTGGGTTCTCAGCAGGAGAATGGGTGCTCTTTGGACAGATTAATCTGACAATAGTAGGCAAGCTACCTTGCAGGGGATGCTGGAGGCAGGGAGACCAGTTAGTGGAACTATGAAAGTCAAGAAGGGAAAATTATTGGATGGGAGGTTAGGTGGAGATGGTCTAGCAATGATTAGCATTAGAAATGTTGGATTTGATGTGAATGTCAAGCAGTCAGGTGAATGGAAATACTCACTTGAAAATTGTTTTAGGAGAAAGAATTTAGATTTAGGAGTCATTCCTGTGAGGAAAGTTTGACTAAATTCTTCTGCTTCCTTTCTAAAATTAAGCCATTGAAGAGAATGAACCATCAAATAGATGGTGGCTTTGAGGGAGGAAAAAATATGAAGAACAAAAATTGGAGAGAAGATTGAAGAGTGAATCTTGGGGACCTGTACATTCTCTTGGGAAGGGAATCTTAAAAAGAAATAAAGTAGTTGATTGAAAAGTAGCTGGACCAGAAGAATGGAGCTTTGTAGAAGCTAGGGGAAAGAGATTGAGTAACCCAGTTTATACTAATATCTGCCTCTCAGAGATTAAGGTAGAATATTTGTTTAGTCATGATTTTTCACTGCATAATTCACACATCACTAGGAAACGCTTCATGTAACTGACTCTATTCCTCATCTGCCAACAAGTATCAACCGACCCTGTGAGCTGTTGCAGGGTGATTTACACTGTGAATAAGACCTAGAAAACTTGTTTTCCTTATGCTTGTGGAGACGCTTCAGTCAAGACATTCAGAACCATAACCACATGGAATGAAAAACTCTCGAGCCAGGTTTTCTTCTCTTTCTTTGTTTGCTAATTCCAGAAATCAGCTATTAATCACAGAGAATACCATAAAACATCAGATCTTTTTTAATCCCTAAATCCAAAATGATTAAAATTTTGCTGAGGCAACTTTCTGTCAGCGTATGCCCAGATATAGATGTTGCTTCTGAAAAAAGGGTAAGAAATCCATTCAGCTCTGCATAAAGAGATTGCTCTTGGCACACCAGGTTGATGCACCTGTGTGCACTAGCCTAGAGGGAAAAGGTAGGAAAAGAAAGTAGATTTGGATTTTGCTGTACTGGAGACCGTGCCATATGACTACTGGGATTTGGCCCCATTCATTAGGCCCAGAATAGTAACCACGGTAATAAACCATCAGACTTTGGAGTGCAAGGTACAATACTAGCTCAGGGTCAGTTGCTTCTTGGAATAATATATTCATCCCTTGGGTTAAAGGTAAGGGGAAAAATTGCTGAGGTTATATTACCATCACCTCGCCCTGGTGAGTTAGAAGACTGGATGAAGGTTGTTACTGGGCATCTCTCCTGCTAACGTTGCTGAATCCAGATGAGAACTTGGGAAACTTGTTACATAATGAGTGCAGCCCAGCTGGGAGACTCCTGGACCAGTTCCAGTGTTCCTTCTGCCTCTGGCTTAGCTGTGTGATTCTGAATAAGTCACTATTTCGCCTTCGACTTTCTCAGGAAAGAAAGAGATGTTTTTAATCCACAATAAAACACAGGAGGATTCTTTTAAAAATTGGGGAGCACTATGGGAATGGGCAGTTATAAAAAGTGCTCCTGGATCTAGGAAATGCATATTTATTTTCCTCTAGGTTTATTTCAGATTGCTTACTATATATATATATATATA